>NC_056743.1:1015393780-1015437397 GCF_019279795.1 Protopterus annectens
GGGGCCTTTTTTTTTAAAAAAAATTTTTTTGGGTTTTGTTTTTTTAAAGTTTTTTTTTTTTTAAAACTGTTGATTTAAAGTTGTACATATGATTTTTTTTGGTCACGCTGATTGTTGCTCACTTTCATGTGTTGATAATTTATTGCATTACGATATGTGATTAGAAGCAGTTTTTTTAGTTTTCAATGGCTTGTGGCTTCTAAGAGTAGAAAAATGTTCGTGTGATTTTTGTTGGTTGTCATATAATGTTGTGTGTTTAGACTTTTGTTACATTCTGTTATTAGCAGTAAACACTCGTATATATGCCATATATATAATATGTGTGTGTGAGAGAGAGAATATGTATTTGCATCTCTCTCTCTCTCACACACACACACACACACACACACACACACACACACACACACACACACATGCAGGCACGCACACCATCAAACTGAAGTAGAACGAAAATTGTAGTACATTGGAATTGAATAAACCCCAGGCTTTTACATTATACACATAGCATCCTTGTGGAAAATAACCTTTTTCAATCTTGCCAAATAAGTATACAGAAGCATTAAGAACCAACCAATAAAAACATGTATTTGGTTAAAACAACAGTGAAGCACACTTGTATGCATTTCTTTTTAATGAATTAATATATATATATATATATATATATATATATATATATATATATATATATTTACTTGTTTCACTCCCACTATTGATTTAGTGCATTCATTCCATTGGGTATGAGAACCAGGAGTCCCTGGGGTAGGCGAAGAGTCCTACAAACCGCTGGTAATTCCCAGGGTACTTAATCAGTCCATTTATTTCTCCAGTGGTGAGAGTATGATGATAGGGAGCATGTCTGCATTCCACCTTTGGGGCTCCCTCCCTCATGGAGCAGCTTTGTTTAGCGCCACTCAGTGCTTTCTGCTGCAAAATAAACGTGACTCGGCACTTTGACTTCTTCAGCTAGCACACTTGCACAGGGGCATGGCGTGTGTTCCATGAGTGTACACCCTGTTTGCTCCCTCTTAGTGTCACCAAAGTGGTGAGCCAGAGCTCCTTCCTCCCCTGGATAGGTAAGCCAGCAGCAGGTGCTCACTCCCATTCTCCCTGCCCTGGCTTTTTCCAGCATCTGAGCTGTTAGTTGAACTGTGGTCATTGTCTCATATCTCTCAGCTGTACAAATTTTCCCAGAATTTCCTGAGTTTTGCCTCATATTTTTTGTCTGTTTCTCATAAATTGTGGTTTTCTGGAAAATAATTGGCAAATCACTGAGGGTTAAAGTCAGAAAATAATGAAAGATGTTTGAGTTTTAGACGTCATACCCTTCATGCTAATGTAAAACCTGTTGTTCTGTCAAATTTCTAAGTGTGTAAGAGCAGTATTTAAAAAGTGTCCCTATTTTTGGGCCGTTTTCTCCTCATTATTTATGACTTTGTCCAGATTTCTTGCTCAAAGAGGTTGAGAGGTATGTCAGGGCGTCATCTTTCTGTAATACTGGGTTGTGGATTCTTGTGTACATTCTTTTGTTTCAGATGATGCTCAAGAGAAAAGAAGTCATTAAGTCCAGTCTGTGTCCATGGATTAAGAAAACATGGCAGTACAACTGTCAGCATTAGTTCATTCTCAAAATAACCCTTCAGTGTCTGTCTGCATAATTTCAGTACATTCAATCAAAGTTAATATCTTGCACTTATCTTTGGTACAAGAATGCATCATTTTTTTATGTTTATATGTAGTTTTCAGAGTTCTTTTCATGTACTCTACCTACATGTTCTTCAAATAAATCTCTTGGACCTCTTTACCAGCCTAACATCTACATTAGGATATATATCATTGATTTTGCCACAAATTTTCAGTTGTATTAATAACTTAGAATAAATATGCTGTTAGGCCGTATTTTAAACTTTGTCAGATCAACAAAATACTTCATTATATGCTTTGTAATGTTTGCACCTCACCCTTCTTGCCTTCATCTGATTCCTTGTGCCTCTCCTCTTTTCCCCTCTGTCTTTTAATGGCTGCCTTGATCACTGTGGTTCACAGTTAACACTTTGCCCTTTAGTGATGAATCCTCTAATGCCTGCTTGTGTTTCCTAGCTTATTACGAAGTCTGTCATCAGCAAGTGTTCTCATTTAAAACTCACGCTTTATATTCCACTGTTTCTCTTTTTCCCCTACACTGATCCACATGAACGCTGAGTTTTTTCTTTTCTCCTGGTTGTAGTACATCCAGTTTCAGACCTTGTGTACTACTTTTCTGAAAAGTGTAGCATTCCTAAAATTGGGTTGGCAAGCTGTGACTAAATCGCATCCAGTGGTTTTGTGAAGCCTCACTGGGTGCACTTTACAAAGCCATGGAAATTCATTTACTCAGCCCATTGCTTTGTAATCACATCTGATAACAGGTAATCATACCAAAGTTGTCTTTCACCTTATCACACATTAAGAACAAGAGAGTAAATATTATGTACCTTGTATTGGATATCTTTTTAAGATGTTTACTTAACTTGCATGTGTTGCTGTAAAGTAATATGGTTTCATCAGGAAAAAAAATGCTTATAGGAATGCTGTTTTCCTGAATCAGACATTCTGTTATCAAAGCAAACGGAAATGATTCTAGAATTTTAAAACAAGACCGTGTCTGGCTTGGTGATTTGAAATGTCTGGAAACAGTTTAGCAGTTTGTGTTAGAAGGAAGGCCTTCAAACATGCTGGATAATGTAGATTTTTTTTTTAAATACTAAGTTTTTCTTTGGCACCTTAAGTTGCCTGTCAGGTTTTCAACTTTTGGATAATGACTTGCATTACTAAGTCCAGAAGTAAACTGGAAATACTGGATTGGTAGCTTTAAAACTGCTTCATAACAGTGGGGTAGTGCCATGATATCTACATTTAGGTCAGAGGGACCATAGAGTAATCAGTCTGCTATATTTACATGTATGGGAGGACCATGGAACTGTCGTTGGTGGGGGGAGGGGCTGTAAGCATTCAGAAGTAGTTGTCTGTGGGAAGATTATGTTTGATAGATTGTGCTGATGGGATATTGTGACAGTGGTACCACTGGTAACTGCTGTTCTTGTCTAGATGAGTGCAGCTGTGAGGTATTTAGTATATGCCAATGTGTGAGGGATTTTTAGGACAATGGTGACAGGAAAGGATTGTGGGATATAAGCAAAACACATTAAATAACCAGCTGCCTGTTATAAGACAGTGAATAAAGATTATAGGATTGAAAAAAAAAGTCAAAGTTATCGTAAGAGTTCAACTCTGAAACCTCACAGCACCCCCATCATACTGTTTCATCTCCAAATAAATATATAAATATTACAAATCCAACCTGTTCTGTTGCACACAGATATTAGCATTAATTCAGGAGTATATTCCGCGTTCCCAGGATTGTGTAACTTTAGATTTAGAATATATATTTAGCTGGTGAGGGGCACAGCTCTCACATGGGAGTGTAGGAAACTTACCCCCTACAACACAATTATTTTAATTTGGTGTGTTAAATTCTTGTGTTAAAATTTCCAAGGAATCCTGTGTCCTCTTAATTTGCTACATATTGAGAGGTGATCATTTAGACAGTTAAATTATTGATTAAATGTGGTAGGCACACTGAACATTTGCACTTTGCGTGATGGCCCAGGCCATGGCTGAAACTTGTGGTGTTGGGCACCAGTTCACCTATCAGTCTAACAAATGAAATAAGTAGAACATTAAGCTAGGCAGGGTAACACACTTCTGGATGTCTAAAGCTGGCTTACACAATTATATAATCAGACATAATTTCACAAGTTTGAAACCCACTAGTGGAAATCTTGACTCTGGAAACTGTTCTGGTAGAAAAAAAGGGAGAAAAACAGTGATTTGCAAAGCTTGTTTTTACCTATTTCAAGATTTTTTTATAGGGTGAGCTTTGCCCCTTGCATCCCCAATCCTGACCTCTGGGGCTATAACCCTACATCCCTGATACTTGTATGTACTTTTAACATTAGTGTGCCTTGGAGAAAGGGGAATATTTTGGGATACCACAGCCTTGCACTTAGTGTATATCCCTTTCTTTCATACAGTTCTGGAGAGTGCAGTTGTGGTCCTTGCACATTGAACAAGCATCCATATAATCAGTGCCAATTTACGAGCTACGTTTTAATGTAGCCTAGGAGAAGCAATAAAGATTGATGCCAAGAAAAAATGTAGGAAATGCCAAAGAGTGAATTGTATAAGTAGTAAGTAGAAGACAGAGGTTTCATAAATATAGTACAAAAAGTTTTTTCCCACCTTGTGGGCCATGCTGCTGTTGTGATTCTCTATTTACATTAATCTGGGATGAAACAGCACTATTAAGTTCAGCCATGGAATGGCACATAATGCAGGATGTGCTCAGGAACTGGCAGCCGTACTAATCTTTATAATATCCCATCATCCTCTGCAGCAGAGAAAATAGAATGATTTGAGGGGGTAACAGTTCATGAGAGTGTAACACTGTAAAAATAAAAAAACTGGCACATCTAGTGACTAGAGCTGGCAGTTTCCGAGAGGACATTGTTTTTGCTCTGCATCTTACTGGGTCTTAGCTCCACATTAAGATATGTCTAACTATCACAGCTTTCCCTGGAACATCCCTTATTTTGACTCAAATTTTAGATATTTCCCTCTTAATTCCTCTTAAAACTGGTGAATTTTTGGGAGAAAGTGGTGAATTACACTTAATAAATAATGAATAAATAATGATAATTAGAGTTATAGACTTTTTATTTCAGAAAAGGAATATTGATTCATATTCTCTTATTCTGTCAATGTTTCAAGTTAACAGTAGAAATATTTTAAAATATTTTGTGTCCCTGATTGTTTCTGGATTTTCCCCTGATTCTGTTGAAATTTGTTCCTGGTTGGTTTAGAGCTATGCTTGCCACTTTGTCTTAATTACTTTGTGTTTAGCCATCACTGCCATTTTTATGACTGTTTAAATTTTGGTTTGTTTGTATGGTGAACATTAGATTAGTAATTCCCTTGGAAAGTTAGCTTGCAGTCTGTTCTTGCTTAGTTCCCCACATTTTCATTAACAACAAACAAATAATACTAAGGACCTCCACTTCTGGAAAATCAGTTGTTTTGGGATCTTTCTGACTATAGCATGTTTTTCCAGATGTTACTTTAGCAGGCACAAGAATGATTTATGCTTTTGTAACATTAAGGTGGAAGGGGGTGATGAAGATGTAGAGGTTAAGGGTATGCTGTCTTCATTTTGCAACATGTTACATTTTATGTTTTGCAGTTTGGCAGTTGTTTTGCTACCAAGAATGAAAACAAAATAGCTGAAAGAAACAAAGCTCTTGTTGTTGCCCTAAGACATTGTGTTTTAAAAGCAGCAGTGTTTGTCAGATTCCACAAGTGTTGGAGATCAGAGAAACAGAGGGGAGCCAGCTCAGTATATTATAAACTAGAGTTTCCTTTCAGTTGAAAGAACTTGGACACCATTAGTAGTTCACCCAGGATTTGTTGTAGAATGAGCGAAGCACCTGTGCAGATAAGTGTGTAGGAGACTGGTAGATTGGCACATGAGGGAGAACTGCTCTAGCAAGTGATGTCAGGGCCAGTCCAGCATGTATGTTCCAAAGACACATTTCTTCTTCTTCTTTCTGCATTTTCGGGTAGGGGTCGCCACAGCGGATCACCCAACCTTCCACAGAAGGCACACGCACGCACTCAAGCCCACTGCAGTGTTTGTGCCACTGAAGATGTGCTCAGCATGCAGAGTATGGGCCAGAGAGGTGTGCTTACCTGTAGCAAGCTATGTTGGTATTGTGAAGATTGGAGGAAGATGGACGAAGGCTGCCAGCCTAGTCAAATAGAATTTGATACATATACATATCAACTGTATAAATAAATGTAAAATACAGGCTTGTGTTTTAAAATAAAAGAAAACACTGTAAAATGTGAACTTCAAGATTGTTGCAACATTGCCATCTGCTGTAAGGAAAACCAAGCCAAGCATTTCAAATGTGTCTTTTGAAGTTGGAACGATATTATGAATCTCTTTGATGTTTTACAAGTCTGCTGCAGTGGGTCTGGATGAAGGTTTCATGCCCATTGTTTTAAGGTTAAAGTTAAGGGCCAGAATTTACATGTGGAAGGTGCTTTATTGCTCTGGTTTCTGCTAGAGTGTATATGTGAAATGCCTTGTATTGTTGTAGTTTCCTGAACAGGTGTTAGCTTGCTAAATAATGCAGTTTGTGGCCAGAGGAAAACCTAAGTGTCAAAATTATGTAATTTGGGAGGGCCTCAGCAGCGCTGTTAGTGTTTAAAAACTATTGTTCAGTGAGAGACTGTAAGCATTTTGATGTTGGGCATCTAACCCAGCACTGCTTGCTCTTTATGTATGTAAGTAAGATTATAGCACTGTGTTTTCTCTTAAGATTAACTAAAGATTAGAATGTTAGATTGTGTTTTTCTTTGACATCAGACCTGTCCTACTGTATTGTTTTAAGTTTCTGTGTGATCTCTGAACTCTTAGATATCTCTGTGGTGTAGTAGTATTGTCTTGTGTTTTAATTATTTATTATAAAATATTTTAAAACCTTTACCTGTGGCTGGTTTATGTAGAGATAATTTAACCTCTAAAGTACATTACATATTTTCAGATGTTACTGTCTAAGTCGCACCAAATTAAGCCTAGACTGAATAGTCATACTACCAATTGGATAACAATATTGCACAGTAATAACTGGACACCCTTTTACGGGCCTTTTAGTAGCTGATAATATTAGCTGGTGGTGGCAGAAATTACTACCGTATAGCCTGAGTAAAGGGGCACAGCTAGAGAATCTGTCAGCCTTTCCCAGGAGTGTCTGTGAGGTTGTATGAATATTTACCTCAAAGTGTAGGTGTGTGTCAGCTACCTGGGCAGGGACATGAAGCACTGGTTGGACAGAGAGGGTACTGGAGGTTAGCTTGCCAGCTAGGCTGAGATGTGGACCCTATAGCTGTGCCAGTGGGGAGTCTTATTGGGGACCTGGTGAGCAAAGGAGCAACCAGCCCCAGACTGACTGTGATCTCTGTGTGCACTTGAGGGAAATTGTACTTTACTGTGTGTATTAGTTATCCTTTCCTCTTCTAGGAGACTCCCTCTCTAGTGTCATTGGTGAGGATTAAGGCTCCTTGATTGCTGGGCCAGGGCATGGGTGTCACGGGTATGTCTGGGGATACTCGCCTTCATGAAAGACATAGTAGGCTCACATATATGGGAACATGTACATCAGCCGCTAGGAGAAGGATTAGGGCCAGAAAAATATAGAAAAAAAATCCTCAATGCTGCCTAGATGATGGCCATGCTTTGGCCAGGTCTTACTTGACGATGGAGGAGGGTGAATGAGCTGTAGAGACAGAAAAAGATAAAAAAAAATTAGAGCTGGCCCATACTGTGCAAAGCTGTAGTGTGTATCAGTGAAGGTTAACCTTGTGTGATGGACTCTTTAGATCAGCATTTGTCACAAGTAGGCAAAAGAGGGCTGAGTGGTCACACATGTTAAACTTGTGAGACAAGCAGTTGGAATAGAACATCAGCAAAGGCCAATTCCTGTGTGAGAAATGTGAAACACCATGAAGGTTTGAATGTTTAGTCCAGCGAAAAACTGAAAAAATCCTAAAGCAAAAGACACATAATCCATTATAACTGTAGAGTAACAGAAGAGGAAGACAGCAGAGACGATGTGAAACTTCATAGCCTGCTAGGAGTGCTTTGTAGTCTTCCACTTGCCTTTTTTTCAGAATGTTATCCATATTTTCTTTTCAAGATGCTTCAGGACGAGGTATTACCTGGCTGCTAAAAGTACTGCACCAACACCGCCCCTGTATTAGGTGTAGATTATTTGTTTTTGTCCCCACTGTGGCTTTATCTGACCGTTCTATTTATGTTCTTTTAAACAGCAGTCCCATATACTTGCATTGCTGAGAGCTGTCTCTCTCACAAGACTCCTTTGCTAATTTAAATTTTTGAATTATCACTTGTGACATTTTGCTGGTTCTAATGTTGAGCTGTGTTGCATTCATGTTGACTTTCTCTTTGCTCACTGACTTCATTTCTGGGCTGGAGTAGTGGTACATATCTGGGGTCTGAGGCTGCATGAGACTTTTCATTATGTAGAAATTAGTTTGTTACTTTTGGTTTGCTAGCTTACATTTTTGGAATATTACTAATTAAGTTCCTTAAATCCCTTTGGGGGATATTGGACTGTAGTTGAATGTTCTGAATTTCTGCAAGTTATTGTGAATGCCTGAAGAAAATACCATTTTGAGATGATTCTATGTCCTTTCCTAAATGTGAGGCCCTAACAGTTCAGAAAGAGCTGATGTGCTATAAATAGTCAGTGTGTTTACTGCCAAGGGTGGGGCTTTGCACAGTTTTCCGAACAAACAGGTGTCCTTCAGAGAAAGTGTTGCAGCTTTCTGTGTTTAATTAATGAAGGGCGCCGAGGATAAAAGACACGTGCATCTGTGAATACTCGCTGAAAGCCCAGTATGTGTGTCAGTAATGAAGCAGAGTTTGCACAGCTTTGTCTATCTGCAGTTAAGTCAAAGATGGCCAGTGGCAGTGCCTGGTGAATACACAGTGTAGCCATTTCCAGAAATGTCTGCTAGTATATAAACTGTCTGTAATACATACGTATAACCAAGGATGATGTTTTAATCCAGCTGTTAATGTTTCAAGTTGGTGGATTTCCACATGTATCAGCACTGGATGTAAAATGTAATTAAAAAAAAATTAAAAAAATAAAATCTTGAAAAGATTGCTAATCTGTCTCACAAAAAATAATTACAGATAGAAGTGTATTACCAACAGCTGTGTAATTTCCCAACCACTGTAATTGCTGCATCCCTGCTTCTATTTATCCTAGGCATCCTTAAACCTTTCTGATAAGCTGTAGTCCAGCACCACCTCCTGTACTTTGCCTCAGTGAATTAAATGACTACTGTGCCAAATAGTTTTTCTTGAAGTCAAACTAGATGTCAACCGCTGTCCTTCCGTTTCAACTGTATCCCTCCCTTTGCTTCACAGTGCATTGTGTTTACACGTCTGTCATCTTTGATTGTGTTTGTGCAGGCTCACTTATTCCTTCATACCTCAGCCCTTCAAATACCCTCATCACTCAGGCAATTCTTATATTAAACATATATTCTTTCAACCTAATCATCCTTTCTCAGTGCGGATGCAAAAAATGGGCACAAAAATCCAGATGTGGATTAATTTTTCCTTATACAGTGAGAATGACCTAATCATCTCTGGAATCCACTCTCTAGTCTCACACCTTAGAATAGTGTTGGTCTTTTATATTGCCTTGGATCATTACATAACATGAGACAATTTACAGATTATAATCCCATCTGTTGTTAGCCCTTAGAGTACATAAGGCCTATCATAACACTTATTTCTCTCTTTACTTCCACTGAAGTGAATAACTATGCACTTTTTTGTTAAATTCTACCTTCCATCTAACAGAGTGCCCAGTGTACACATCTTAGTGGAGAAACTGCTCATGTGACTCTGACCACAGTACCAGTCTTGATGTCACTTGCAAACAGACTGTTGCTATCCAGGCCCAACATGATATCCTAAGCAGCACTGAATCTCGTACTTTACTTTTTACAGGCCTTTTCCTTTAGTCAGTAACTGAGAGCTTTCTTTGAGAGGACTCCAGAAGTGGGTCTAGTCAGTGGTATTATCCTTCTCTCAAACTTTCGCAAATCTGTGAAAGGAAGCTCAAGAACTGTTGTACTCAGATTAATTATGCACTCCTGTCACTGTCCGCAGTACTTTTCACATGCATGACCAAGATTTCTTGCTAGCAAACATTATAGGAAAATGTCAGCTTGCATTTCATTTTGAAAGAGCAGCCTACTTCTAAGCTGCCCAGACTTGCAAGGTGTTCCAAACTTGGACCAAACTGTTAGTAAACCACAGTCTACTGGAAGGCATTCTTGAATGAGGAGCTTTCCTCCTCTATTTGAAGCTTCCATTCAGATAGAGAAGTCTTACTCCTCATGAGATTGACAGGAATAATGACTTGCCTTATCTTTGTTCATGGTCTTTCCTTCAGTGTGACCAACAAGATTATGAAAGACACCACAGATTGATTTAAGCATTGCTATCCTTCATTAGAAGAGACCAGTTTATGCTTCAGCAAGGGAATGCAAAGGCTGGGCTTACTTTTTCTCCTATTCCCTTTGCTAATTGATACTATTTATGCTGCCTGGAAGCCCATTGATTCTTGATTTCTCATCACTTTCTAATTCAGAACTGATATTCTTTCCACCTTAAAAGAAAATCTTAAGGCAGACTCCTTTGGTATGCCTGCTTTCAAACATAAATCAATCAAAAAAGGCCTCCGCATCAACTTCCCTGCATCTTGACATGAAATGTGGGACAGGTACACCAAGATGGCCTATGGGCCATGCACTTTGGTGTTAAAAGTGCCTTAATTTGTTAGTGTTCTTTGTCCCAGTTTTAGGTATATCTTGTGCTAGAAAATCCTTTTTTGTTTATCCTCATCAGACTGTAAAGCTGCAGAGAAGCTTTTCATAGACTGAGAATGAAGGTACAGTTTAAACTAACCAGATCTAATTTTTGTAGGACTGCATCTCTGGGGATCAACACAGAGGCCAGTCAGAGAATTTCAAATATGTAACTTGGAGGTTGAATCCCATTTAGTCACAGCATTTAGGATAGCCTCAAATACCTTCAGTAGAAAAAAATCACATGTGCAGTTGAGAAAGCTTGTTGTGGAGGTATATGTAAGCAGAAGGGTATATTTAAGTCACAAGTATTCTTGCCAGTTAGGTATTGGGATGTTTAACAGCAAACAGACAGAATATTGCTAATTTTAGCATTTTGATTGCTGGTATGAAGTGACTTGTTTATGGATGAATCCACTAAGATATCAAACTGTTTAAAGGAAAGGATTCATCAGTAGGTCTGTTATTGAATAGAAGTGGTGACATATTTAATTTATGGGAGAGTTACAAAGAACAACATTTTTTTTTATTCATTTGGCTGTTTGTCCATTAACTGTACATTTAATTTATGAAGAATGCTTTGGAGTTTGAAGTATAGACTTGATGTTGGAGGATAAGTGAAGGAACACTATTTCAATAGTGGATAGTATGAAGTTTATTTTGTTTTTGAGATCAATTGGAAGGGAAGTGATAAATATATTAGAGGATGGGGCTAGGATGAAGTCTTGTGGGACTCCTATTATAATAATGATAATCTTCATGTAAGAGAATGTGCTAGTAGTTTTAATTTAAAAAAGGTTTGATTTTTAAGGTAACTAGTGAGTCATTCTAGGGATGAAGAGACAAAGCTGGAGTGAGAGAATTTTTATATATGGGTTGAACCCACTTAAAACGCTGTTGTGATGCAGAGTTTGTGTGTTCTATCTTGGTGGTATATGGTAACTTCTCAGTTTGTAATTTGAACTTGGCTGCACCTACTGGACAATTTTACCTAAATCCATTGAGAGAAGCTAAGACGATTTAAATTAGAAGATTCAACTACAGTAAACTTTTTTCCCCTAAAATTTATTTGTATAAACATTGGTATGCCAAGGTAATGCAGGTAAAATTTTCATGTAAACAAAGTTAACTAGTATAATAAATGTTCAGGGATCACTTCAATTAACATGCATCACATCTCAAATAATAATGCAAATTACTAATAGCTAGGAGATTAGACTGTTATTAAAATGTTTACTTTTCGAGTGTAGTAAAAGATAAGAAAGAAAGAAAGAAAAAGATGTTCTGATTTGTCTGATAAGTACAGCGAAACAGACCTTTGTTTTTGCAGCACTTGTGATAAGGGTTTGGCTTTTGATCAAGGTATAAGATGCACAGATGTAGAGAGAGATTGATAGGCAAATGATCCCCCCCCCCCCCGAGTGTTTTTTTTTTGCATTGCCTGGCAAACCCCACTTGATGCTCAGGGGCAGACAGGATTGTGAATATGATTTGTAGACTGATGGTTGTCAAGTCACAAGTAGAGGGTCATGGCTGAACTAGTGTTAGAGTTTTGAAAATCATTTAGAAATCTTATCAAATTTCTCATTAAGCATATCAAGGGGTATGTATTAGCTAGTCTAACTGGGAGTTAGCAGGCACTGGGGAAAAAAAAGAACTGCAGTATTTCAAAAGAGTTATTTGAGTTCATGTAATATTCTCACATTATTTTTTTGGCAGTCACATAGTAACATCCAGTGGCATCCCATATCCGAAGTAGGATTATTAGCATGCCATACCATCACCTAGACCAGCAATCTAGAAGATGGATGAATGGCTGGATCATTAGCACTGACTAATTTGTTATGCATGCCATACCCTGGTCAGCATACCAACAAAACACCAAAACAAAAACCTGGACCATGCGGATGCATAGTCTTTCCAAGATGTTTGTTATAATCATACATATTAAGTGTTTTTGTTCCTGTAAGAACTACCTGGGACTTCCTCAGAGTTAGAGTCACGCTGCCAATGCAGCCACTTATATGTAGGTGCATCTACCAATAAACTCCACTAATTAATTAATTGGAATGCATTATGTAGGCCCATCTATCAATAAACTCCACTAAATGGATTCATTGAAATTCATTATCTAGGTGCATCTATCAATAAACTCCACTAATTGATTCATTGTAATAAATGTAAAGCAACGGGCTAGTTCCTACATTTCAGTAGTATGTCCTGTTTCCTCTAATAGGAATCAATCATGCAATACATAAACGCCCATGCAGTAAAGCTATATAACAAGTATTAAAAATTGATGTTGATAAAGCATATTCATATGTAAATAATACATACATATTAATGTATTAAACTCATGTAAAAATGCAACCACAGTGTAACATTCTTATAAAATGCTAGATCTGTAGTTCAACACACTGGAAATGAAAACAAAATCATTTATCCTTGGTTTCACACTGGCATATAGCCTCAACTGCCAAGCCAGTTCTCTTAAATTCCAGCAGTATTTGTGTCACCTCCCCTCTCATTGTGGTTGAACTTGCCTATTATGAAAAACTACATTTGTTAAGTGTGTGGCAAATAACTGCAGGCCTCCTCAGGGTATTTGTTAACTTCTCCCTTCTTTCTTTTTTAGCTTTTCCCAGTTAGGGGTCGCCACAGCAGAACTCCGGTCCACTAATGATTGGCAGTTGATTTTTACGGTGCCAAGGTGCCAGCCCGACACCCAACCTTCAATGAAGGCATGCCCATTCACGCATGTCTTTCGAATGCCACTCGACTGCGGGGAGGACATGCAGACTCCACACAGAAGGTGCTCCAGCTGAGAATCGAACAGGAGAACCTCTTGCTGTGAGGCGACAATGCTACCGCTGCACCACCGTGGCTGTCGTTAACTTCTTCTCCCTAATGTCATAAATGTGGTGTTCTTCATGTTTCACTGTTGCAGTCATTACATTTGGGTAATCTGCTGGCAGGTTGCCCTCAGTTGACCTGATTAACAAAGTCTTGGGTCCTGTGTCGGTTGCTGTCCCTTCTTCCATGACGTCAGGTCGTCAGGGGTATAAAACATGCAGTTGATGCCATTACATCAGTCTTTCTTACCGTGCGGTGCCCGAATCAGAAGCAGTTCGCAAATGCCGGACAGCCGACTCCTGAAATTTTCTTTTTTGAGTTTCAGAACCGAAGTCTTCAACTTAAAGCTAAATACTCCATTGGGGAAACTTTTTCTTGCTCCTTACCGATGTCATTAAAAGTTAATAATTACATTACTTGTGGAAAGCAAATACCTCAAAGATTTTCATTTGTACTGTATTCCTTGCCTAGGCCCTGACCACGGCGTACCTTGTTGTCAGTTTTGTGCTTTATTTTAATCAGCACACTATCTGTCATTGGTACATTTTTGCCTCTAAATATTTCAGTTCTCTGTTTAATTATCCAGAAATTACATCGGTTAGCCATCCGACTACTGGAATTCCAAAAAAAAGCAAAGAAAAAGACAGGCCGTTGAGGTCCAAAACTGCCGACAACGCTTCTCCTAAGCCAGTCGCCAATTCGCCGGTAGTCAGGTACTTTCGCAGTCCCTGATACCCGCTACTTCTGACTTGCAGGCCTCTACGGAGACCCATTCGGAGTCCGGTATGCCGCGAGATGCTTCACCTATGGAACCCGTGGATGTCTTTACCTTGGATGGGTCTACCTTGGATGGGTCCGGAGCCGCTGTGCAGGCACCCGCTTCTGAGGGTGTATTCAGGCTTACAGACCTGCATATTAAACTGACTCCACCTTCTATTCTAAGGCCTAAATCTTGATCTATGTCTAAATAACCGACACCCAGGCCACATGTTCAGGCCCCTATGCCTAAAAAACAAATGAACAAAATGGCTGAACATCTTATTACTCTAATCAGGGGCAGTCAACCCCCCCCCCCTTCTAAGAGGCCTAGGACTGAGCTTGACTATGACTCTTCTGATCAGGACTCATTTTCTTCTAATTCTTCCAGTGACCTAGATTTGTCCTTACCTACTTATGAGGATTGTGATGCAAAGGATTCCATTCCCTCTGCTTCTCCCCCTGAGGACTTTTCTTTTGAGGAGACTTTACATACCTTAAGGGAGCATTTCCACTGGGAAAGTCAGGAATTTTCTGAATCTAAAAAGAGGCATAGGGATTTCCTCCTCCTACCGCATAGGCCTTTGGCAATACCTCCTGTATTAGACATTGTTGTTGATGTGTTTTCGGAATCCAGTATGGCCCCTGATTCCCTGCCTCTAGCTCCCAGTAAACCTGACAGATACTACAGGGTTCCTGAGTCCCACAAGTTCCTTTTCAAAAATCCTGTTGCGGATCCAGAAACCATTTCTCAGGGGCCCAAGGACATTAAGGCTTCTACTGCTAAAAATCCTACCCCTTCTGATAGAGACTCCAGGGTGCTGGATAGATGGGGTAAAAAAGTTTATACTTCACCTTGGCAATCAGGGCTTTGAACTGCCAATTTCATATGCTAAAATATCAACAGCATATTATGGGACTGCTCAAACAGAAAATTATGTTGATTTCTGACTGTGGGGAAAATAAAGATTTACAGGACTTATTGCATTCTGCTGAACAAGTTGGAAAACATACTTTACAATGTGGTTTTGATTCCTTAGAAGCCTCTTGCAGGGCTGCTGTTACTGGGTCTGTGCTTAGAAGGCATGCTTGGCTTAAGGAGCAATCTCTGCCTGATCATGTTAAAGCAAAATTGTTGGATGCTCCTTTAAATCAGGACCGCCTGTTTGGCAATAAGGCTGAAGAAGTTCTAAAAAAGATGGAAGATAAAGCAAAATCTATGCAAACTGTAAAAGATTTCTTACAAGTGCAACCTCTAAGATTTAGTAGGCACTGGCCTACTAAGAATTGGTCTTTTCCAGCTCCTTCCAGATCCACTCAGGCCAAACCCAGACACACCAAAAGCACCAGGTTTTAGTCCCAAGGGACTCTCAGAACTAAGCAATGGGGGGCCTCCACTTCCAAATCTGGAAATAACAAGACACCCCCCTATGGTAAGCACTCTCAATGACTTTCCTTTAAAATTACAAAGCACTTGCCTTTTAGCCGCCCCTTTGGGGGGGGGGGGGGAGAGATTGCTCTTTATGCAAAAAAACTGGGAACTCATAACCCAGGATAAATGGGTTTTAAATATAGTATCCCAGGGATACAGATTTAATTTCCACACATTGTCAACACCAAACAGGTGGCCAGACCTGCCCCCAAATCAGTGAGCAGAGGCTCAGAAACAAGTACTTTCTCTCTTAAACATTGGGGCTATTCAACCGGTACCAGAAGAGGAAAAGGGACAAGGTTTCTATTCCAGACTTTTCCTGGTACCCAGAAAAGACAAATCATGGCGTCCAATTCTGGACCTGTCTACTCTAAACACCTTTCAGGACATTTAAAAATTCAAGATGCTGACCTTTCACCAGTTACTTCCTATGCTAGGCAAAGATACCTGGTTGGCAACTCTAGATTTAAAAGAAGCTTACCTGCATATCACAATCAGGGAATCTTGCAGAAGACACCTATGCTTCAAAGCAGGCTACTTGCATTATCAGTTCTCTGCACTGCCCTTTGGCTTGTCTACTGCGCCCAGGGTATTCACACAGTGCCTGGCTCCAGTAATTGCATTTTGCAGGCAAAGAAATATTCAAATATATCCATACCTGGATGATTGTCTAATTCAGGCAGAAAACCAGGCCATACTTATAAAGCATCTGGCGTTTGTAAAAAGGGTTCTAACTTGTCTAGCGTACACCATAAATGAAAAGAAATCACAACTGGCACCCTCTCAACAGATTACATTCCTGCGTGCAAGCTTGAATACAACTGCCCAGATGGCTTTCCTCACACCAGAAAAGCAAATTTATTTGGTAGCTTACTTCAAACAGGTGGCCACAAAAACCGTATCTGCAAGACAATTACTGCAAGCCTTGGGGTTCATGGCCTCCTGCATTCTACTATTTTCCATATGCAAGACTGCATATGAGGAAACTTCAGTGATACTTAAAATGTCTATGGAGTCAACATTGTCACAGCCTGGAAACTATGATTCCTATCATGCCTTGCCTATGCCTGGAGTTCCTATGGTGGGCAGAGGCCTGCCACCAAAACAAGGGACTGCCATTCACACTACCCCCTGCCACCCAAACCCTAACTACAGATGCATCAGACTATGCATGGGGGGCTCACCTGGCTGGGAAGTGCATTCAGGGCAAATGGAACCCAAATCAAATGCACATACATATCAATCAAAAAGAAATGTTAGCTGTACAGAATGCTCTGACAGCCTTCAAGGACTACATTCATCCAGGACAAATAATGGTAAAGACGGACAACACCACAGTTATATGGTACATAAACAAGCGGGGGGGGGGGGGTACACATTCCTACCCCCTCTGCAGACTAGCCATTGCATTATGGAACACGGCCTTGAGCTACCAAGTGCAACTACAAGTTCAATTCTCACCAGGAAAACTGAATACGCTGGCAGACGGACTAAGCAGAAATCTCATGGACCCACACAAGTGGAAACTGGAACCACGGATTTTCAACATGTTGACAAGCAAATGGGGGAACCCAGACATAAATCTATTTGCCTCCCCCCAGAACTACCAGATGGACACATTTTGCACAAGGACTCATCACAAAAAAGCCTGGAAAGTGGATGCTCTGTCCTTCAGCTGGAAAAAACTATCAGTCTACGCCTTTTCCTCTGTGCCTCTGCTCTCCAAAGTTCTGCTAAAAGTCATACAGGACAAACCAAAAATTATTTTGATTGCTCCAGACTACCCACTCCTGCGCAGTGTGTCACAAATACCTCCATGGCATCTGTCTCAGACACCTTCCTTACTGTCTCAGCAGGAGAGCCAAATTCTGCACCCTCAGCTCCCAACATTGAACCTTGCAGCTTGGCTAATCACTTAAATTCACCCTTAGCATCCCTCGGCAAACCTGTGATGGATGTCATCTTATGATTACCCAAATGTAATGACTGCAACAGTGAATACACTCGAACATCTACATTTATGGTAAGTGTACACAACTGTACTTTCCTTTGTCCTGTTTAACCTCCTAGACATCTTCCTCACATAAAAAGTTGGGCAGGAGGTACAAGTTGCCAGATAAACCACCCCGGTCATTTCACAATTAAAAGTCCTGGTGCATGCTATAGTTTTTATTTATTTATTTGACATTTGTTAACCGGGATAGTCCGACTGAGTAAAAGCCCTTTTTCAGCAGAGGCCCAGGCAGAAAAGCTCCACAGTAAAACAAGTTAGTAAAATACAATAGTACCATATGCATACATTACAAATATATAAACATTACAACACACACCAATTATACATCAGTTTGCCTAATGAATAACGCATACTGTAGATTTGTAAATGACGGACCTTATGTATTTGTACCTACTGCACGTGCTCATCCTTTTACCTTTCCTAAATGACAATCTAATTTTGGGGAGTACTTTCAAAACTTTTTTTAATACTTCTTCCTTTACCAAAAACTGTTATATGATCTTCCCCTGTTTTGCTCTTCAAGTCTTTTTCCACTCCCTGGATACATAATAATGGAGCATATCTACCAGATCTGCCCTCAATTATCTCCTCTTTGGCTGCATACAAGACTTGTTGTGGGTAACCACTCCTTAAACATTTCAAATATATATTCCATTTGTATGTGTAACCCCACTGTCCTCACTTATGAACCTCGAGGCATATACTAGTTGCCCCTTATAACTACAGCCTGTTCCTGATGTACAGGATGGCAACTGTTGTAATGTAAGTATGCATTTGAAAATGTATCCTTTCTATGTAAATTGGATGTAAATCGATTTGATATGACCAACATTATATCTAAATTGATTTCACAGATGAACTGATAAGTGAACTTTAAAAATTCAGTAGTGTTTTCCAAACAATAAAGGCACACAACTGGACCTCACTTCCTTTGTGTAGAATTGAAATATCATCCAGTAACCTAAAATAAGCATATACACTGGCAAAATGTTCAGATGGAAATATATATTGACTTTCCCGAGCAGCCAAAACCACATTAACATACAGGGGATACTCGAGGCCCCCATGGCTACTCCAGCTATTTGGTGGAGATTCTCCCCTTCAAAGTAAGTAAAATTGTTCAACACCAATTCCAAAAAAACACACACCAAAACATTCGTCTCCGCTGGAAAAGTCATTACAATGTACCATCATATTATAAAACTTTTCCAGCCTTACCTGATGTGGTATAACAGAAAATACATTTATAATGTCCACAGTAACAAAAAGTATATCTTAATGAAAATCAGTCAACCTTAAACACTGCAAAAGATTCCAAGAATGACCTGTCTTACTGGATAACATGTGCTTAGCATGTTTGTCTCTATGAACCACTAGGCCATCAGCCTTCAAAAATTTCACAGCCAAAGCAGTTGGTCTTGGGGGGGGTGGTCTAGTGGGTTTTTGTGATCTTAGGGATGCTAAAAATATCTGGAATTACTGGTTTCTTGACTAAAACAAAATCGGAAACTTCACGATCACTAGAACTCTGAATCGGCATGTCATCTAAACAATAATCAGTCTTTCTGTATGCAATGTTTAATTTTTGACATGCTAGAATATGTAGCATCATTGGAAAATGCACCCAACATCTTTGAAGAATAATGCATGAAATCCATAATGACAACACTCCCTTCTTTGTTAGACTTCACAACTTGTATATTTTTGTTGTGCACCACTTTATCCAAAGCCAAATGCTCATTTCAGGTAAATTGTCCCTGAATGCATTTTACTGTGAGGCTATATATGTAAACTGCTCCTCACAGAATTTTTCAAATACTACCACGATCGGGTGTTGAGGAATAAAAACACTTTTCCTTTTTATAGTTAAACTCGTCAACTCCTCACTTTTTGGTGCAAAAAATATTAAATTAGGGCGCCTTGTAAACAACTTCAATTGAAATAGAGCTGTCATTAAATCTAGTATAAAATTAGGCACAAAGGTAAAGCCCTTTTTAAACAATGCACACCTCCCCTCGTTCAAAGACACTAAACTTAAATTAAGCAATGTAACGTTATCTGTCACAGCATATTCTTCAAATAAAACAGCTTCATGGGTTATCTACTCTTCCTGTCCCTGCCTCTCCTCTTTCTTCAGCTATTTGTGAAGTTGTCTAGATCGGTCCACCTCTGCTGCTAAGACATGGACCAGTTGGCAGTTCTCTTGAATCTCCTCAGTGGAGGGTCCTCTGAAAAAATCCTTTATGGGAAGGAAAGCACTTACTTTATATGATAATAATAAACATTGTGGAAAACTGTGCATCTGAGTGGACAAGGAGTTTCTGCTTGTTTTTTGGAAGTTTTTGATTACCAGCTTGAGTGTACACCTGTTTTAGGAGGATGTCATCCCAGAATACTGAATGTTTTAATTTGCCTACAAGTACGCTACCTGGTGACCTTACTATTTTACTCAAGCAGATGACTAAACTTGTGCCAGTGGGGTGGGTGATGCGTCAGAGTTCACTGTAACTCCTAACTGCATTGCTGGTTATATCGCACCCTGCTTCACTGGTGGACAGTTAGATCTCAGATGGAGTATTGCGAGGTTTAGTACAGGTACTTCTAGAGATGGGCTGCTCTAAATTTGATTTTGATCTGTGTAAATGGATGAGTTCGGATTTTTGCTTTTCCAACAGTTACACCTTAGCTAGAAGTTCTTTGCATATGCAGTTGGAGGATTTTGAGCACAAGCTGTTGAAATACTGGAGTTTACAACTTGAAAACGGTTGTTTGGCAGCATTCATATGGCTTAAATGAGTTCTGAAGGGGCTGGACTGAGGTTTTGGAAATATCCTAATGGTATAGAGCTGAGCACACCTTTTTATTCAGAATTATTAGAATTATTTGATCTATCTGGCTATGAGCTGATGAGGCTATTGATGAAGGAAAATGAAAGGAAATGAACAAAGCTGGACAAGGACATCAAAGCCCTCTATGCCTTTATTCATAAAGACCTTCTTTTTCAAAACTACAAGGACGATTTTTCTAAGTTATTCGAGAAAACGGACAAGATAGCAACCCAGAATAAAGAGCATAAGCAAAGAAAAGTTGGTGCGAGATTCTAAGGAATAGGAAGGAGAATGTATTTCTCCGCTACCTTTGGTGACTGTACGAGAACATACTAGTAAGCAGTACTCAAACCAGATGACAACAGAGAAGTGCACCGGTACAAAGGCGGTAAATCAGAAGGAAAGGGGTTTTTGTAAGAAAACCGTCCGTTGAGAACGTCCGAGAGCATTGCTAACTGGCCCATGGCTCAGCAGCAGAGGTAGACCAATCGAGACGATAACCTCACAAATCTTGTGAGGAGAGGCAGGGGCAGGAGGAAATAACCCACAAGGTTGTTTTATTTGAAGAAAATGCTGTGACAGGTAATGTTAAATTATTTAATTTAAGTTCAGTGGCTTTGAACGAGAGAATGTATGCTTTGCTTAAAAAGGGCTTTACCTTCATGCCTAATTTCAGACAAGATTTAGTGACAGCGCTAACTCATTTGAAGTTATTTACAAGGGCCCTGATGGAGGCGTAGACCAGTTTAACTGTAAAAAGGAAAAGTGTTTTTATTCCTCAACACCCGATGTTGGTAGTATTTGAAAAATTCTGTGAGAAGCAGTTTATATATATATATATATATATATATATATATATATATATATATATATATATATATATATATATATATATATATACTCACAGAAAAAAATGCATTTGGAGCAATTTAGCTTTGGATGAAAAGGTCCACAGCAAAATATATACGAGTCATGAAGTGTGGCAAAGCAGAGGGTGTTGTCAGAATACATTCCATGGATTATTCTTCAAAGATGTTGCGTTTATTATCGGATGATGCTATATTGCATATAGGAAAATTGATTATTTATATGACATGTTGATACAGGGTTTTGTTGATCATGGCTTTTGATTTTGTTTTTGTCAAGAATCCAGTTATTCCAACCATTGTTATCCTTTCTAAGATTAATAAAAACCCATTGGACCCCCCAACCAATTGTGACTGCAAAATTTTCAAAGACAAAGTTTATATACACAAACATGCTAAGCACATGTTATCTTGTAAAACTTGCATCTTACATAATGCTTGGAATCTTTGACTGCGTTTAAGGTTGTTTGATTTTCATGAAAATATATTTTTTCTTATTGTGGACATTTATACTGTTATATCACATCAGAATGGCCGGAAGAGTTTTATAATATGATGGTACATTGCATTGACTTTTCCATCCAGGAGATGAATGTTTTGGAGTGTTTTATTTTTTGGATTTGGTGTTAAAAACAATTTTAATTACTTTGAAGGGGAGAATTTCCACCAAATAGCTGGAGTAGCCATGTGTTTTGGCATCTTGGAAAGGTCAATATGTATTTCCTGCTGAATGTTTTGCCAGCAATATATGCTTATTTTAGGTTCCTGGATGACATTTGATTCTGTGGAAGGGAAATGAGGTCCAGTTATGTGCCTTTATTAATTATTTCGAAAACACCATTGAATTTTTGAAGTTCACTTATCAGTTCTCCACCAGTGAAGACAATTATTTGGATATGTTGGAGAAGGACATATCAAACAGTCAATTTACATCCAGTTTATATAGAAAGGATACATTTTTCAAAAGCGTATCTGTATTATGACAGTTGCCTTCCTGTACATCAAAAACGGGCTATATTTAAGGGGCAGCTAGTACATGCCTTGAGGTTCATTAGTGAGGACATTTGGCTCCAAGTACAAATAGATATTTGTTTGAAATGTTTAGGGAGAGCTTACCCACAACAGGACTTGGATGCAGCAAAAAAGAAAGTACTTGAGAGCAGATCTGGCAGATTTGTGCCATTATTATGTTTTCAGGGAGTGGAAAAAGGTAATTCTAAGGTTAGTACAAAAGGGGAGGAAAAATTTGGCCTTAGTACTGCCATTTCGTATAGACCCACACAAATATGTGAAAGTGGTTGAGAAAACCAGGGACATGGTTTTTACATAAGACTTGAAGGATAAAATAGGGGAAGTACAGTTTTTGGTAAAGAAAAATGTATTAAAATTATTTGGAAACTACCCCCCAAATTAGATTGTCATTTGGGAAATGCAAAAGGTTAGCGGTAGCTACAGATACATAAAAACCATCATTTACAAATCTGCAGTAAGCATTATTCATGATGTGAAAACTATAGCATGCACCAGGACTTTTAATTGTGAAATGACTGGGGTGGTATATCTGTCAACTTGTACCTCCTGCCTGACTTTTTATGTGGGGAAGACAGGATAAAGGAACACATGTATGAGTACATGTATGAGTGCATGTGTACATGAGTACATGTACACACAGCAACAGTTAACTTTGAACCTAACACCACTCTTAA
This sequence comes from Protopterus annectens, assembly GCF_019279795.1. Classification (NCBI taxonomy): domain Eukaryota; kingdom Metazoa; phylum Chordata; order Ceratodontiformes; family Protopteridae; genus Protopterus; species Protopterus annectens. The sequence goes on from NC_056743.1 coordinate 1,015,416,745, forward strand.
GTATTCCACTGCAGTACCACCTTTATCATTCTTGTAAGAAAAGCGCAGTCCGGGTCTGAACGGTCTGCAAACAGCTACAGTTAACTTTGAGTATGTGTCTACCTGTTTGAGCCAATATTCATTTTCCCCTGGAGAGCACTCTGCTTTGGCTTGTAAGCAGCCCCCCCCCCCCTCACCACACACACACACACACACACACACACACACACACACATACACAAACATCTTCCACTTTCTCTTATTCCCTTCTGTTAGCAAATAGTATCCATAACTGATCAATACTGTGTGTTTGTTAATTTAAACTGTGACCACAGTAGCCTACTGATACAAGGTTATCCTGTTTTTCCACCTGAGAAATTAAGAAATGACTTACTGTTTCAGAGCAGTCCTTGGTCAATTGTGATTGTTTCTTAACACATACTTGTCTGTGCTTTGGCTCATTAGCAGCAGTACAAAGAACTGCCTGCTCACACCCTTGTTCTCCCCTCCCCCTTCCCTGTTTATTACCTTAAGACAATCCCAAAGTTAATAAATATTACCTGTGGCAGGCACCATTTTTAAAACTACAACCACCCTTGTCACTATCATATGTTCATTTATCAGTTAACTCTTTTAACTGATTGTTTCCAGCCCCTCATATGAGCAACTAACAAGGTCTCTACCTGCTTCGCTCCCCACCCTACACCCTATTCCCTCCCGCCCCCAGTGGTCCCACCTTTATTGCACTCAAACCCCTCCCAATTTTCCAATAGCCAACCACAACGCTAACCCAACACTACCTCCTCCAAGTTCCCACTACCATCACACCTCCTCAACTAATGTGTACAAGCATACCTTACCTATGCTCACTGCATGCACTCTCCTTGCATATCTTACATCCTACCAAAGCTCCATCATTCCCCCACTCAGCCACTACCACTGTACTACTACTCACACCACCACTGATGTCTCACCCTCACTCAGCTCCCCTCCCACCAGCTCAAGAACCATCCCTGTGCACCCCCCACATATTCTACCAACTATATTACTCAAACATAAAGCATCCCTACAACTTAACATAGTAACCCTTCCACCATACCTATTACCCACAGAGCACAATCATAAAGTTTCCCTTATAAACAAATACATTCAAAAACTGAGAAAACTAATAATCTCATGCATATCAAAACTAGCCCTGAGTGGAGACATCCACCCCAACCCTGGCCCTACCATCTCCAACCCCAATCCTCATAATCAGACTAGAAACCACAACTTCTGCCATATTACAGCCAATAAAAAGCCAAGTGACCTCCTTCTACTAAGCCTAAATATTAGAAGTATGTCCAACAAAGTCCATGAACTCCATGCCACCATAGACTTGTACTCCCCAGATATAGTCATCCTGACAGAAACCTGGCTAAAACCTCACATTACCAGTGAACAAATACTCCCTACAGGTTACGGCATACTAAGACTAGACCGGCTAAACAAGAAAGGAGGTGGTGTAGCCATAATATTTAAACAGCATCTAAACATCCAGATCTTACAAGCATCAGCTCCACAAATAGACAATGAAGAAATAATGTATACCAACCTCAAAATAAACCAAAACAAAACCATCAACATAATTGGATGCTACTTCCCACCTGGCCACAACATCCCTCCACTAGAAAACCTCCTCAGCTGGTCTACCCACAATCTCCCCCAAGAAACTATCATTTTAGGTGATTTCAATATTGACTGGCAATCCTGTTCTGGCAACAATCCAACCCATCATGTACACCTTCATGGCTTCACCCAACTAGTCCAGTCACCAACCAGGATAAATAACCACTCCAGCAAGCACACTACCCTGGATTGGATACTAGTCAATAAGTGCCCCCAGTCATATATAACAGGCTGCTTATCAGATAACCTCAGTGATCACTCCCCAACATTCCTACTCAAAAAAATACCTATACAAAGCTAAACCTGTCCTCTACCATCAAATACGTAAAAAAACTAAACTTTAACCCACTCACATTCATCTCATCCCTCAAAGAATGTAACTGGCATCCTCTAAAGTACCTCAGTCTAGATGACGCAGTTGAATTTTGTAATACTACCTTCCTGAACATCCTTAATTACCATGCCCCCATAAGATTTTCCAGAACCAAAGCACAGCCCTCCCCATGGCTACAGAAAACCACTAAGTTAGAAATGAAAAACAGGGATAAAGCCTGGGAGCACTGGTGCAAAACCAAAACCCCCTCAACTAGACAGAAATTCCTAGAACTACGCAATAGAGTCAAAAAGCTAATAAAACAGGACAAATTCCAATACTACCAGTCTGCCCTAGACTCCTCACAACACAGCCCCAAACAATTCTGGTCCTCCATAAACTCCATCCTCCACCCAGGTAAAGTCAGTACCCTTCCTCCTAACACCCTCACTCCTTAGAAAATATTGCTACCTCATTCAACACGCACTTCACCCAAACCATACTATCACTAGCTAAACACAACCCCCCTCCCCTCCAACCCACACCTTCAACTAGTAATCTCCCCATTGCCTTCTCTTTTTCTCCTGTACCTACCTCCAACATAAAAAAACTCTTAACTAAACTTAAATCCACCAAATTAAAAAAACTCTTAACTAAACTTAAACCCACCAAATTAGTAGCAGACAACCTCCCAAGTGAATACCTACAAATCGCAGCTGATGCTCTGGCCTACCCAGTATCCATCTTGATTAACCGATCTCTGTCAGAAAGTTACGTTCCCACACTGTGGAAAGTATCACATATAATTCCCCTCCACAAAGGCGGATCCTCCGCAGAACTAACCAATTACTTCCCCATAGCTATTCTCTCTCCACTCTCCAAAATACTAGAAAGATGCATACACTCTCAGGTCTCAGACTACCTCCTTACTAACAACCTCCTTTCCAGTACTCAGCATGGTTTCCGACCAAACCATAGCACCACCACTGCCTTACTCTCATTTACTAACACTATCCTTCAGCATAAAAACAATGGCTATCTCTCCCCTGCTACTTTCCTAGACCTATCTAAAGCATTTGACATGGTCCCACACAAACAACTTATCTCTGTCCTCAATAACCTATCCTTCTCTCAATCAGTCACCAACTGGTTTCAGAGTTACATGTCTGACTGCCAACTATCCGTTGTATGGCAGAATGACATATCTCCCTAACTACCTGTCTCCATAGGGGTTCCCCAAGGATCCATCCTTGGACCCCTACTCTTCTCTGTTTACACCAATAATCTAGCCTCTGCCACCAAACATGGCACACTCATACAATACGCAGATGACTCATCCATCATCTGCTCAGCCCAGTCCCTACCAAAACTGCAAAAAGTCACACAGGAAGCCTTTTCCTCTGTTGAAACATGGTTATCCGATGCCCAATTAATACTCAACCCAAACAAAACTAAACTACTCCTCTTCCAACCCACCAAACGTACTCAAAACAACTCTCACTTTAACATCACAGCAAAAGACAGCACCACTATATACCCAACTGAACGCACCAAATTGCTAGGAGTGGAAATAGACAATAAACTAAAATTTGACGTTCACATATCCATGACCATAAAAAAAGTCCACAAAAAACTAGGAGCGTTATACAGAATTAAGCAATTTCTCACCAAAGCAGCAAAGATTTCAATAGCAAATTCCCACCTTATCTCCACCCTACTTTATGCCTCACCAATATATACCAACCTAAGGCAATGCGATCTAAACAAGCTAGAGACCTGCTACAACAAAATCGCCAAATTCGCCACAGGGGCATCCTACCGTAGTCACCACTGTCTCTCACTTGCTGAACTGGGCTGGCTTGAACTCCCTCATCTCCTTCAGTGGTATCGACTCTCACTAGCCCATAAACTAGTAAACCATCCACTAAATGTCCCATCCCTCCAGAATCTACTCCAGCCCTATCGCACCACCAGACCACCAAGATCCAGCAACAAAAATCACTTGCAGATCACTAAAGCCAACAACTCTGCTGGTGAAGCACTATTCTCTTGCGCCATAGCCAAATTATGGAACTCACTCCCACCCACAATTACCTCCGTACCATCATGCACCCACTTCAAAACTTTACTAAAAGCGCACCTAAAAACATGCTGGCTATGCCCTTGCAACTCCCACTCTAATATCATCCACCCCATCCAACCACTACCTTTCTTTCCACTCCACTAACTACCTTGATTATAGCAAGCTCAGATGCTCATAAGCCTAGAACATATTATACAGCAGGAACTTCTCATTATAACATTTGTTAATGTCTGTTATGTACTTCACAGATAAAGATTCTAGTTGTCTGCTGATGTACTATGTTCTTCATTTGTAAATATGTTGTAAGTAATTGCTATGTTAAATTGTTAATCGCTATGTAAGCCAATGTAACTACTGTCTGTTTATTTTAACTGTGGAGCTTTTTTCCCTGGGCCTCCGCTGAAAATGGACCTACATCCAGTCGGACACTCCCGGTCAACAAATTTAAATAAATAAATGACATTAAGAGGAAGAAGTCCACAAATGCCCTGAGTAGGCATGCAATTAGTTGCCACACATTTAACAAATTTATTTTTTCATAATAGATAGGCTCAACCATAATGAAAGGGGAGGTGACACTGAAACACTGTTGTAATTTAAGGAAATGGCTTGGCAGTTGAGGCTAAATGCCAGTGTGAAACCAGGGATAAATTATTTTGTTTCAGTTTCCAGTGTATTGAAATATAGAGCTAGGATTTTATAAGAATTTATACAAGAACATAATAAGAAAAGAGAAAAGGGCACAGTAAGCAAAAATAAAGTAAGGCGACTGCTTGTGTTTGGGCATAACTACGACTTCGTATTGTATCAAGGACGTAATTAAAGTTATTCAAAGTATCTCAGCATGTGTAAAAGTGCATAAAGTGTGTGCTTATTACTGTGCATGTATTGCAAAGAGTTCACAGTATGCAAAGTGCAACTATCTTGTAAAATCCAGTCAAAACATAGTTATTTCAAGAAAAGTTCTTATGATGGGTGTGTCTATTTGCAAACTGCCGCCATTATGAAATGCTTCTTGTACTGTAAAAATTTGCCTAGCAAGGTACCGCCATTTTGGGGACATTTTAATGTACTGCATGTGGTTGTTGCAAAGTACAAATGCTTCAAGAGAGATTGAATTTGGGCAACAGAAGTCAATTTATTTGCGTTATGCAGTTGCTTGATATATTCCTTGCATTGATAAAAGGTCTTTCTTACAAAAGATTACAAGAGTTATTACAGTGCTCATGAACTGCTCAGTTGCATCGTAAAGTTCTTAAATGTTTCTTAAGGGGATGATTTTGACAAATGATGGCACATGCCTGTAACATGCCTACCTTTATCAATGAAATTCCAAGCGACTACTTTTGCATTTCTGCCTTTACTAATTCCAAAAGTAAATGATTTCAGTATTTCCACTTTTATCAGTTGAAGATTTCAGAAGGCATCGTAAAAGTCTGAGAAATTATTCTGCAAAGCTCCATAAAGTATCGAAAAGTTTGAAAAGTTATTCCATAAAATTTCGGATAGCATCGAGAAATCTAAAAAGCTATTTCGCAAAGTGCAATAAAGCATCGAGAAGCCAGAGAAGTTTATTTCACAAAGTCTAGTTATTTGAAAGGAAAACAAGATTCTCTCTGAGCTTTTCGGAATTGTGCGAATGAACAAAATACAAGTACAAAGTACAAACGCATTGAACGAATTGTGTTTATGCCAATTACTTATGCACGTGTGTGTGTATATATTTGTATGTATTTGCAAGACCCTTCGCTGGTATGTGTTAATATGGCAGACAGATTTTGAAAACCTCAACCACTTGAATTTGATCAGAATATTGCAGAGAACTGGAGAATATTTGAACAAGAGTACGATATTTTCATACAAGCAGCTTATGAAGATAGAGGTGCACGTACCAGGGCATTCATTTTGTTAAATTTAGCAGGATCTGAGGCCATAGAAAGAGAACATTCATTTATTTATGCACCAGCAGTGTGTGAAGGTGCAGGCTGAATCAAGTGAAGACCCCAGAGTGTTTGAAGTGCAAGTTCAGAGAAATGTGTAATCCCCAGACGAACATTACATTAGAGAGGCACTTGTTTTACATGAGATCAGAAACCAGGGGAAACATTTGCAGCTTATATAACTGACTTGAAGAACAAAGCTAAAATGTGTCGGTTTGGTGATTTGAAACATGAGTTGATAAAGGACAGACTTGTGTGTGGTATTAATAGTGCTGCAGTAAGAAAAATTTTGCTTCGTGACAACGATTTGACATTAAGTAAATCAATAGTGATTTGTCAGATCCATGAGGTGACAGTTATATCAGTATGCTTGCAAATGACAAAAGCATGGTTTTGACGAGCTCCAGAGCAAACGTAGAAGTATGCAACCTGTGGCAAACAGAAGCAGACCTAAGAAAGGGGTAGCCACAGGGCTTCCAAAGAAGGTTTGAAGCTTTCCAGAAAGTTCTAGAACAAGTGCAAGCTCCACCGCCAGCTCAGTGCAACATCAACATAAGTCAGCAAAACCCAAATATAGCTTTATTGCTAACTGTCGCAGTTGTGGTGCAAATCATGAATCTAAAAGAAAGAATTGTTTAGCATTTGGCCAGCAATGGAACAAGTGTAAAAAATGGAACCATTTCCAAAAGTTTTGCAAATCAAGCAAGCCTCACTCAGTTGTAAAGAAAGGTCACACAAAGAAGCAAGTTGATTAAGTAGAGCCGAAACAGTCCGCTTGCTATGTGGATGGTGTCTCAGTACTTGTAGAAAGATTTGATGCAGTAAACTTAACAAGGAGTGAAGTGTTTTGTACAGTCTGGATTAATGGAAAATCCACAGAGTTCAAAGTAGACAATCTGTCAAAGTGTAATGTTATATCAGCAGACACATCTGCAAAAGTGAGAACCAGCAAACAACTCAATGTGACCAGCAGTGCAAAACTTTTTGCGTATGGAGGTGAAGAAATTCAAACCGAAGGTTCAGTAATACTTTCATGTTATTTGGCTGAGAACTGTTATGACTTGTTATACTATGTAGTCCAACCAGTGCAATCTTTCCTAGGTCTGAAAGATAGTTTGAGAATGAATCTGCTTTCTTTTGCACAAGAAGCTCATCACGTGAATGCAGTTCCAAGTTCAAGTTTTTCAGAAGCCGTTTTCTCAGAGTATGCTGATAATTTTGATGAACAGTTGGGCAAACCTCCAGTTGTGTATTCCATGAAGTTGCATCCTGAGGTCACTCCAGTAGTCAGACCAGCAAGAAAAGTTCCAATAGCAATGGAAATTAGTCAAAGCTCAGATGGACAAGATGGTGCAACAAGGTGTGATTTGTCCAGTCACAGAACCAACTGAATGGGTGTCGTCCATGGTAGCCGCTCATAAGAAAGGCTCAGATGAAATCAGGATATACATTGATCCTAGAGATTTGAGCAAAGCATTAAAAAGACCATATCTTCCAATGTGTACAGTTGAGGAAGTCACAGCTCTAATACCAAATGCCACTGCATTTTGTTTTGGATGCAGAGAGTTCATTTTGGCAAGTGATGCTTGATCACAAATCCTCATTTCTAGCTGCTTTTGGTACTCCATTTGGCAAATACAGATTACTAAGAATGACATTTGAAATAAATTCTGCAAGTGAAGTCTATCAGAGTGTAATGGAACAAATTTTCCAGGTTATCCTTGTGCCATAATAGTAGACTATCTATTAATTGGAGGCCATGGCGAAGGAGAGCATGACCGAAACCTCAAGAAATATCTAAACAGAGCACGTGAAGTAAACTTGAATCTCAATCCTCTGAAGTGCAAATTCAGACTTCCAGAAGTATCTTACGTAGGACATTTGTTCACAAGTACAGGCTTAAGACCTACCCTACCAAACAAACAGCAATTCTACAAATGTCAGCACCAGACAATGTGCAAAGTTTACAGCATTTTCTGGGCATGGTCAACTATTTAGGCAAATTTATCCCAGATTTCAGTGAGTTGACTGCACCTTTGAGAGAGAGCTAACACGCAAAAATGTTGTATGGTCATGGCTAGAATCATCATCAGAAGGCATTTGATGACCTTAAGCAGAAAATTGCCACCCCACCTACATTAAGGTACTCTGATGTAACTAAACCAGGTATTCTTTCCTGTGATGCTTCAAAATTTGGTCTAAGTGCAGTTATTCTTCAAGAGAGCAGACCAGTAGCCTGTGCATCTAGGACATTAACTCAAACTGAGATACATTATGCTCAAATCGAGAGAGAGCTTTTGGCAATAGTTTTCTCATGTTCCAACTTTCATGATTATATTTATGGTCGAGCTATCCAGATTGAAACTGATCATCAGCCTCTTGTTACAATTCTAAAGAACCCTATGCATTCCACTCCAGTGAGATTACAAAGAATGATGCTCAAGTTGCAAAAGTACAATTTCAAAATGGTCTACACTAAAGGTAAATTGCTCTATCTGGCTGATACCTTATGCAGATCACCTAGAAATATCACAGAACAGCTTGATGCTGAAACTTTCAACTTTGATGTAATGTCCGTGCGTAATTTTTCCACCTCTAGACTTGAGTTGAGAGATCACACTATAACTGATCATATTTCTCAAAAGCTTAATCCCAGATGGCTGTCAAAGCAATCTAGAGTGTCACCTGATGTGCAATCTTATTTTCCTTGCAGCGATGAATTGTTGATGGAAGATAGAATTATTTACAAAGGTCCTAAAATTGTTGTTCCTGCTTCCTTACAAGAATGTGGTCAGATTTTTCATTGAAGTCACCCAGGTTTGTTATCCACTAAGAGAAGGGCAAGAGAGCTAGTATTTGGCCTTCATTATCAAAGGACATTGATAGAGTTCTTTCTTCTTGTTCAGTATGTAATAGTAACAGAGTACATTTCCAAAGAGAACCTCTTCAGCTAAATCCAATACCTAAACTACCTTGGTCTGCTGTAGCAACTGATATCTTTGGGTGAAATGATCAACACTATTTGGTTTTGGTAGACTCTTACTCGAATTGGTTTGAAATTGATCTGCTACCAAACTTAACCTCAGTAGCTGTTATCGCCAAGTTAAAACGTCATTTCTCAGTTCATGGTAGTCCACACAAACTTTATTCTGACAATGGTACTCAATTTACTAGCCAATTGTTTCAGAAATTTGCAAAAGAATGGGACTTTGTACATGTCACTAGTAGTCCTGAATATCCACAGTCCAATGGTCTAGCTGAACGCGCTGTACAGAGTGCAGAGCAATTACTTGAGAAGTCAGAGTGACAGTACCGATGTATTCTTGAATCTACTTAATCCCCGAAACATTCCTCGTGATGATATTCTTGGCACACTAGCTCAAAGACTACTTTCCATACAAACTAGAACTATGCTACCTATTTCATCCAGTTTGTTGAAGCCTAATTCTAAGAACAATAAAACCATCAAGGCTCAGTTGTTTAAGAAGCATAATATTCAGAAATCTAGTTATGACAAATCGAGCAGATTACTTTGTTCATTGAGGGAAGAAGAGACGGTACAAATCCAGACAACAAAAGGTTTTGATTAACTAGAATAGATTACGAGCATCTGTGCCGAGCCGAGATCCTATTTGGTAAACTCTGAGGGTATGGAGTATAGGAGGAATCGTGGACATCTTCTTCCTGTACCAAAATCATCATCATTGCAATCACAACATTGTAACTGTGACGCAAACTCTAAATCAAAGAATGAGTCAGAAATGGTTTCCAGACCAGAATGTGTTCAAAAGTCTGATTCTGTTCCAGAGTGTAATTCGAACATTCCACAGGTCAATCATTTTGCAGAGACTGTCCCAGTTGCTAAGTCTGATTCCCAATTTTTGTCACACGATATGGATGGGTTTCTAAGCCTAGTGTGAAATACACAGCAACATGGACTTGTTTGTATATATATATATATATATATATATATATATGTATATATATATATATATATATGTGTGTAGTTAGTATTGTATAATCCATGTCTGTAGATTGCCTGTGATTTCTGCATGCCAAATAATCTCATGACAAATCGCATGATCTATTTCTCAAAGAGGGAGGATGTAGATCAGAGTGCAATGTGTGTATGCTATGTCTTTAAGACGCACGCGAGGCTGTGAGTGGACGTATAAATTCCAGACACGTGCAATCCCTAGTGTCATTTTGTCGAAGCAGCCAGTGAGTGAGCATGTATGATACAGTAGTTAGTTTGTATATAAGCTACTTAATTGTAATCAATAAATCTTTTACAGTGATGTGTTTGTATAGAATAAAGCTGCTAAAACAGAACCCATGAGACTTGTTTATTTGTGTGCTAACACGAAAGCGACAAATATCAAAAATACAGAACAGAAAAGGGGCTACAAGCTCTGTATTATCTCATTACTAGGTGTTAAATGCTACTTGTCTCATATATTCATCCAGCCTTGCTTTGAAGGCTTCAGCTGAGGTTTCATTTCTAACATCACATGGAATTGTTTTCCAATCTGGCATAACCTTTTCAGCAAAAAAGTCCTGCATTCAAATGGTCTTGTTATGTCACCATTGAAATTCATGAAATGAACAATCAGATGCCAGTTCTGATGCCTTTTCAGGGCAAAAAAATAATACAAAGTTAACTGTAAAGACCATATAATAAGAAACAATATCCCCTGTAACATTTTGATATGATAGTGATAACTAATTTATTTTTTTCAGTCCTCTTTTAAAAACTAGGTTTTGCAGTCCATTATTTTCCTGGTCCAGCTCCTTGGACCTTTTCTTTCATATAGCTATATTTCCTGTAATAAACAGCCTATGAGGACTAGGTACACCAGAGATGGTCTTGTTGCATTAACTGTACCTGATGAGGTATTAGTCTTGAAAATCTTAACAGAACTGTCATTTTCTTTTGTTCCTAGCATTGGGTTAAGAATATGATTACTAGAACTTAGACAAAAATCTGCCATTCAGCTTAAATTTCCGTATTCTTTTAACATATAATGATTTCTGGTTTGGCAACTGTAGTCTTACCACTCAGCGGTTGTCCAGGTTAATCATAGCAAATTCTGAGTGTCAAATAGCAAATTGTTTCAAGGAGCATACTTCTCTGTTGCCTTTGCCTAATAGCCTCTAAAATAACTCGCTGTCAGTCTTGTGTGTGTCCACCATTACACACGTAGTCATCAGCATATTTTATAGGGACATATTGGTGTTTCAGCTCATCAGAGCCACAGGTTGCTACAAGGTTCCCCCTTTCCCTTATGTTGTGGCAAATTCATACCTCTCAACTGTACAGATTTTTGCAGAATGCCCAGATTTTGGCCTCATAGTTTTGGTCCATTTTTCATAAAACTGTGGTTTTCCAGCAAATTAGTGGAAAATCATTAAAGATTGAAGTTAGAAAATAATGACAGACATTTGAGTTTCGGACTTCATATCCTTCAGAAAAATTCACGCTAATGCAAAACCTTTTATTCTATCAACTTTCTAAGTTTGTAAGAGCAATATTTAAAAATTGTCCATATTTTTGGGCCTTTGTCCCACTGTTTATGGCTTTGTCCAGATTTCTTGCTGTAAGAGGTTGAGAGGTATGTGTGGCATCCCTAGAGTTAAGTAAAGTGGAGGTATTGGGTGCCCTAATGCAAAAGTGTGTGCGCTTGATTTTTTTTTTTGGGGGGGGGTGCTTTTTGATTAGCTATGTTATGAAGAGACCAGATGTCAGGAATGGTTTACACTGATTCTTTACAGGTGTATTTCTTCATTTTCTGTTTGCTACAGCACTGTCAGCTAAGATATTGTGTCCTTGTAATGTCATGGCTCTCTGCTTATTGTAAGGATGCATGTAGGCTCAAGCCTTTCGTGTTAATGGTCCTGTGAGATGGATGGGTGGTAATGGAGTCTTTCCTTAGGTTGCATTTAGGCTAACGACCATTAGTGTTGCCCCACAATTGATTTGCTTTGTAAGTTGGAGCAAGCTTGGAGTAAGAATATATAAATAAAGTTGGGTGAGGGAGACTGAACTCCTGGTAAAAACTTATTTTGTGTTTTATGCATATGCACAAATTGCATTCCTTGTAGTGTGTCTGTGCTTAGAGATTTGTATGAACTTGAGCTGGCTGGGGTTGTGCAGAAATGTAAAAGCAATGTTGACAGCTCATGCATTTCAAGATAACATAGCAGACTCATCATGAATCTATTTTTTGTAAACCATACATCCTTAGGCATGACTATTTTGTGTCGCTGCCACAGACATAATGGCTGAGAATCAAGACTTCTCAGGAATAGTGCTCTGCTTATTTATCTGATTGAAAGTCAAGCAGCATCAAACCATTTCTGGCAAGCCATACTGTCCTTAGTTTTCTAATGCTGCAAGGATAACAGCAACTCTTAACTACCAAAGGTGAGGGTGCTTACCAGTTTGCTGACGTAGTGTTTCAAAGGGTAACTTTTTGAAATATCAGGATTCACTACAGTGAGTCCCAAAACAGAGAGACTGAATGGGCAAAAAAACAGACTTCCATATACTAAGACCAAGATTGTAATTTCCTGAAATAATCCCTTATCTCTGAGGTATGGCGATCTTGGAGTTTGTGTATATAAGTTTGTAGGGTGGGAGACTTGTTCCCCTCCTGCCAAATATACATTTAAATGTTGAGTGATGTTACAGGTGTACTCTCTGCTTGGATTTCCGATCTTTTTTTTTTTTTTTCAGTCTGTTTGCATTACGAGAGCCAACATTTCAATAGGCAGATGATTCATTGTGACGTATTCTCTGCTCATCATATAAAAATTTCTCCAGCAACAAACTCTTTGAAAGATGGGTTCATTTTAGTTCTTGTAAGTGCTGCAGCATTTTTCTCAGCAAGGCACAGTTTCAATATGTAAAATTGTGGCAATGACCAATGGTGAATAGTCTTCATTATGTCATGCAAGCTGATATCGATTCATTTTTGAAACAATGTAAAATTTGAAAGGTAAAAAAGGTGGTGGAACCTTCATAATTTGTGAGAGAGAAAAAATGAAACTAAAATGCACTGAAAGATTCCTTGATGCTAAATTACACTAAAATGATGATGTACGGAGAAATAGTAAATCTAGGATAAGATTGAAGTGTGTTGTGGAGGATAGGATTTGTCGTTTTAAGCCATATTTGTTTTGGACTTGCTTTTAACAATCCCTTGCTAATAGTGGCAACATTTAGAAATAACATTCAGTTTTTTTCAATATATAGTAATTAGAAAAAAATTCATTTTAACAGATGAGATATCATATACTTTTCTGGCACCTTCTTGATTGTTGTATTTATTTATAAAGCTTTTCTGAAAAGCCTCAAGTTCTGAACTGCTGCCTTAGAGTATAGTCAATGGTTTCTAATTTTAAAACATTTAAGTCATCCATTTTTTATACAAGGAATGGATGCTCTTCTCTTTTGTTATATTTTCAGCTACGTTCAAGGCTGTTAAGTAGGAATCTTAAGTGTTACTTGTTAAGTACAAGATAGACCCAATAAAACATAATGTCAGTAATATCTCTTTTATCAGTTTGTAAGTGCTTTGAATAATTATGTTAGTCATTCAAGTGCATCCCTTTCTAATTTTTTATAGTTTATAGAGGTTTTTTTTTTTTTTTTTTTTTTTTAACAGATGGTCTGGTAGACCATGCTGTCATCTCTGGACTTTGGTAAAGTTACCTGTGTCTACCTGTCTTCATACCACAAGTTAAGATTCTGCATATGATCTTTGTGTCTCTCTGTTCAAGCTGGGTGTGATCGTTTGTATTTGTTTTTGCTCAGATTAATTGATCAGAATAGGTTAATGTCTTTAAAGCAAGTAATTGTAAACATGTTACATCCTACTGGCCTGAATTTGACTCTACAAGCTCCACTTGCAAACTGTGAGATACTATGTATGAGGAGGAGAGTCCATTTTTCTTTTGCAACAGGAGGCTTGTTTCTTTTTATTAAATATTCGTAATAAACTGCCATTGAAATTGTGGAGTTGAAACAAAGCTTTAAGTATCCCCAAATGTAAACGGGAAAGAAACCAGCACAGTTATAAAACAATGGAAAGCTCATAAACTGTTAATCAGTAAACACCAAAAATATTGTATGCCCAATGACTGCATGAGACTTTTCTTAAGAATGTTCTCGTAATTAATGCTTCTACCTATTAATGCTAACTCCAGTTTTATAGGTTGAATATTAACTAGCTAAATAGTACTGCCACAATAATCTGTGAAAAAGAAAAGTAATACACCATATATATGGTCTTCTGAGATAGTTATGTGTGTGTGTATGTGTGTGTGTGTGTGTGTGTGTGTGTGTGTGTATATATATATATATATATATATATATATATATATAAAACTGAGGTAGCCTGCCATTTTTTTTTTGCTTATGTTGCGACTCCTAATAAGTAACTGATTCTCTGTTTGTGTTATGTTGCTATCAGCCTGTTTTAAAAAGATGGGGTTACATTATTTCTTTGCACAAAACAGATTTATCATTTATCTAAGCTTCAGATAACATAAAAGTAGCATATTGCTTGAGTTCTCGTCATGGTGTGGTGGGACTGCATGGTATCCTTCTCATAGTGGATGGCTTGTGTGTCCCTGTGATCCTTACAGCTGTGTTATTTGGAGCTGTGTGTTCCTGGTAGTGTTATTTGTAGCAGGCTGAAGTGAGAAGTGGGGCCAAACAAATCAGATTCAAAGATATGTGTCCTTCGTAATGATTCAGTTACAAAAAATCAAGGAACTTCACCAGAAAAGGAGGATACTGAAGTCCAGGCTGTAAGCCAGGTCTTGCAGATGGTTGCAGATGAGCACCTGGTAACCAGTTGAGCCATGTAGTGCATTCAGACTATGCTTGGAGCTTGCAAAGGGGGTCAAATTTGACAAGCAGGAGCAGGACAGATTAGGTAGTCTGTGACTAGACCTTATCAGTGGAAGACAGAGTCGGACATGACTAGACCTTGCAGTGGAAATGGTCCCTAGTGATGTGAAGTATTACTTTGCTGTTGGGTTAGCAGTCAGATCTCTTGGTGGATATTGAAGAGTACTGGTCAAATGTAATTCATATGTTCAGTTGGAGAGCATACAACCTGTTGGTCGTCAGAAATTCTAATTGGTATAACAGCATTTTATAAGATGAGGTCCTTTGTGCTTAACAGCAGGAATTAAAGCTTGCAGGAGTAAGGATCGCTGGACGGGTAAAACTTTCTCAGATTGCCGAAGACCATACCTTTCTCATAATGTCCCACATCTCTATGTCTTAATTGCTGTCTTGAGCTTGATGCTTAAAAAAAATTACCCTAGATTTTTTTTTTATTTTATTTTTTCATATTTGCTGTGCATAAGTATTCATTTTTTTTCTGTTAACTTTCTATTTTAGTTTCCCCACACTTTCAGTCATTGTAAGTTTTCCCCCTCATTTTAGATTAATTTGCTTTAGGCTTGCATCTACCTTTCTAACACTCTGCTAGTTTAAAAAATATATAATAAAACACAACTGTTTTTTCCTCTGATTTATTGTTTAACTAGATGGACTGTTCCAGTGGTAGGAAAATCCCACTTCAGAACAAGCACAATATCGCTGTATACTACTTGGATGAGCAACATAGTAATCAGAATTGTCAGATTTGCAGATGGTTTATACGTTCTGCCTTTAATGGAAACAGTTAAAACTTGATCTATCTGAACAGGTTCTGTTGAGACAAGAAGTAAGTGAACTTTCTTCTTATTAGAAGCCATCTGTTTCTTGGGCTTCATAGCCTTACCAAGCAGTTGGTTCTCAGCCTTAAAAAAAATAAATAAATAAATAAAATACCAAAGGCAGAAGCATGCCCTATCAGTCTTACCATTCACTGGGGATGAGCTAAAAACCTGTGGAAGATTCAGTTAACATATAGCATCTGTTAGTGAATCTGTGGATTCCCTGGCTATTTTCCCTCCAAACCTAGAATGCCAAGACTTTCTTCACTGGCCCCACAATTTGTGGCTATGGGTGCAAGGACACCAGTTTCTACCATTTCAGTGTCAATGTCTGTGCCAGTGCCATTGTCGTTGATATTTCCAACATAGTCTGTCTTTTCGATTTTGATGTTATGCCATCATTTCTAACAATGTTTTTCTCAGTGCTGATTCTCAGGTCCAAGACTTCAGTGCTTATGTTGATACCAGGCCCTTTGATGTCAGTTCCATTCAAGCTTAATGTTGAGTCAGCAATTTACATTACAGTAGTTTTCCCCCAATGCTTTACCTCCCCACCAATACTGGCAACAATTTTGACATGAGAGCAGTCATTCCATTTGCTGTTGACTCTGCCATTCGTATTACAGTGGGACAGAGAGGCTGAAGCCCCTATGATAACTTCACCTTAGAAGAATGCATCTTTCTTGTCTTTGGACTGTTTGGTTCTGAAGGGTCTGATGAAGATGCTGTGCAGGAGGAAGCACCTGGACTCATCTGCAGAGTTACAGCTGATGTAGAAGATGTAGACCCCCACCATACTCTCCTCACAAGAAAACCCTAGGTTTGTGGAACTAGTTGAAATGATGGCACAATGGGAGGAGTTGGCTCGCTGACCTCATGTTCTCCCCACAGGGATAATGCAGAAGGCCTTTTGGTCTACCTACCAGTTTTCTGGGTAGTCTTTCCATTGGGTAACATTATTATGGATGCTTTGGAGACTCTAACATGGTGACCACCCTTCATAAAAAGGCTGAGCATGTTTTCAATTCCCATAGGAAGCAGAATTCTTTTCTGACAACACTCAGGCCAGAAAACCAGAATTATACAGCTGCACTCAAGAAGGCATCAGTACCTTAAAATCCTTCAATCCATCCAGCAGAGAAGAAGTCCAGAGTAATGGACTGCCTAGTGTGTTGTGTATGTGTTGTCCACTTTTTCCTTAAGAATGTTAAAGTATTTCTTGCATGTGGTAAATTTCCAGTAGAGCCTTGTTAATGAAGTGCACCAGCCAATGACAAATTTTGCCTCAAATATTTGTTTATGATAACCCAATGATATGCAGGCCTTATTATGTTCCCAAATGTTCAACTGGAACTGCAGAATCCTGAGTTGTTGTCTATCATCACATATGGTTCTGGTCAGCTGATTTCACGGAGAACACCTAAGCAATGTCTGTGATTTACCTATTCTCAAGGGTTTATGCCTTTTGGGGCTTAAGGTAAAGGCACACTTGGGAAAAAAATGGAGGAGGAGGGAAAGACCCACTCTGCTGTGGGAGTAAAATTTCAGCTGACACAACACTTCTTTTCCAGGATGCAGAGGTACCAATGCCAAATGCAATTTTGGTGTGGCACACAACAAAGAAACCAACAGCAGTCTGGGAGATGTCCAACTCTGAGCAACTTGCAGACAGGTCTTAGTCCCAGAGAGAGGGTTTCTCAGTAACGTTTAGGTACCCAGGTCCCACCTACAGGTAGTCTGCAGCAGCAACTCTGTGGCCTTTCCTGACTGTCCTTCTCTAGAGGTAGATGGAGGCCTTTTGTCACCCTGCCTACTTGCATGGAAATCTGTTACAGTGGGCATATGGATAATGGTTGGCAATATCCAGAGGATACAAAACTGCCTTTCACACATGGTCATCACCACAGTCATTAGCTTAGCCCAACATCTTACACTGTAAAAATAAGCTACAGGGAAAACAGGCCCTTCACTTCCTCAAAAAAATAAAAAAAGATATACAAGAGGTCTGAGAAGACCAGAAAGGCCCAGGATTTTACTCTAGGTTCTTTTTAGCACCAAAAAAAGATCAAGGACCTTCAAGCTACATGGTCACTCTGCATTCATTCCTTCACTGTTGTCTGAATGAGATTTGATGGGCTGTTTGGATCTCCAAGTCACCTGCCACCACATAAAAACTGCCATGGAATCATTAAGGTTTCTTCACTTTGGGATAGGAGCCATCATTATAACTTCCGAGTCATTCCATTTTGAGCTCACCTAAGTCCCCGTGTTGTTAATTAAATATATGTGCATTGCAGCAGTCTATTAGAAAGTGCAAAGAGCCAACATCTTTACCCTAGACAAATGACTCTTAACTGCACCTTTGAGATGGATTCTGGTTATTGCTTGATGGTCTTTATTCTCATAATTCCTTATCTAGATATTACAGTTAACTTTGCCAGGTTGCACATGAACCCTTCTAGATGCACACATTTATTGGCTGCAGCTTTGGTTCAGCAGCATAACTATATGTGGACAGAGGATGTGTTATGTATGAGCCAAGGTTTGTATGTATCTAGATTGTTAACCGGTTTCTGCATATGTATACTTGAAGATACTGTGTCTTTTGGTGGCAACATTTCCAATATTACTCATGCCAGATGCCACAAGTAGGTGCTGCTGTGAATGCTGCAAATCCAGTGATCTCTTATTGCAGTCCAATGTTCTGCCTAATTTGGATTTCCAAAGTCTGCCAGGGGCATCTCCAGTAGCAGATGCAGCTACCCAGAGGACCCCCCCTTACTTAAATACTGGCATCCTTATTTTGTTTAGTGCTTCTAACCCATCCCACTGAAACCTTCCATCAGACAGGTAGATACATATTTGGCCTATTGCACTATGACAGCACTGACTAACTTGTACCTTGTACTCTCCCTTTTGCTGCAACCTCGCAAATTTTCGTAAACAAAATCAAGTATCAAAATATTCCTTACCACCATATAATCAACTAACCAAGTCAAAGTGGAACTTAATAGCATATACATACAGGGGTTGTACAGGTACCCCTAATATTTGTATTATTTCACTGTTTGCCTCAGGCAAACTGTCTTAGTGGTCAGATTATTAAGCCTGCAGCAATAAATCCATCACCATGGAGGCACCCTCCACCAAATTAACACATTTGATAGTGTTATATCGCAAAACAAGTCACCCACTTCCACCCTTGCTCATAGCCAGCCAATATATTGTCACACTTCTGCATAGAATAGTCCAGCCTACCCATCAGAATAACCAACAGGAAGCCATGCTACCAAACTCTTCTAAGACCATCAATTACCTCTCCCTTTTTAGAATGTCAGACAGCCCCAGAGTCATCTTGAAAATAAAAGCCTTAAACCCATCTTACACCAAGACAAGTCTTCTCTTTTATCCCATGGTTATTTCATTCCCCTTTCTCTCTTATTCAGTAGCATCAACAAACCATCTCTACAAAGAACAACTACTCATTTGATTATTCCATCTTAGTCACATTAAACACCTATGAGTACATATTAAGATGTGATACCATATGTGCCATTGAGAAAAAAAAATAGTGTATCTGGGTTGTAATCATACAAATTAATAGTTATAAACCCAACCCTCCTCAAGTAATCAGGAGGGTAATATCTGACTTCAGAAATTAAGGTTCTGCATGTTCCATAATCTTGGAAGGCACTGCATGACAGTTTTTATAGTGCTGTTATCTGTTGCTGATACTTTTAGTATTAGGTTATTCAAACTGGTGTTCACTGTTCCTTTGATACATTCCAAGCTTAAACACCCAGACAGAGCTGGATGTTGCCTTACAGACTAGAGAAACGTCTGCTTCAAATAACATAAGCAAAATATCAAGTGAGTTCTAGGAGCCTTTCTTAGCAGTTGTTCCAACTCTTTAATTTTCCTAGAAAAAAATTACTGTACCTTTTCTAGTTGTTTTAGGTGACTAGTTTTAAGGCTGCACAATGCAGCATTGTATTGAATAATAGATTGGCTTAGTGTGGTATGAAGTGCTATGAAGATATCTCTGGAGTAGCTAGAAATGGCCTTTGGACATAGACGGATCAAAGTTTATATTGCTGCCCACTGTTTTCCCAAGATCTTTAATGGTGATGCCATTCTTTATGATTTGACAATTTGTTTTATAATCACAGTTTTACCGCTTCTTTGGGATATTAACTGTATTGGCATTAATGCTGAGGTCATTATTGTTGAACCAGGAACATATTTTTTTGTAGACCATCTAATAAACCTTCATTGTCTTTTATTGACATAAGTATGTTATGCAGTCATCAGCAGTCCAGACCAGGCGCTATTGAATCCCGGAGACTATTTATCCCTACAGGGATTAACAGTGGTGTTCCACAGGGCTCTGTACTAGGACCACTACTATACTTTAACTATTCTCAAATATAAAAGTGGAAAATGGAAATATCTTGGGGTTATGCATGCTGTTGCGATGCAAATAAGCCGGCCTATAGCACGGTTTCCGATACACCTTAGTATAAAATGTGGAACCAGACCTAAAGATGGTAGTATCTAAAAAATGTATTTGGTCTGTAGAATATTCCATAGTAAATTTTAAAATTCTACGATAAGTCGTAATATACTCCATTCTTCATTTATTGTTTTTTATCAATTCAGTTGCTGCAGGAACTTGCAGTGTTTTTGGTTTGAGCTCTAATTGGCATGCTTAGACCACAATACATTTTGTATATTGTAGTTGATAGTCCTAGGTTAGACATGAGTATTTTTTATAATGATTTTATGCTACTTGTATGTATTAATATTTATTTAATTCATATTATGTGTAATGACACAATAGTGCTATGCATTTTAAAGCATTATATATTTAAAACCTTTACTTCCTGTGTAGATAATTGGATAATTGTTTTATTTGTCTTTAACTTCCTTATATAA
>NC_056743.1:1015437897-1015465397 GCF_019279795.1 Protopterus annectens
ATTGAATTGGAACTTCTTCAGAATAACAAAATTAGAATAACAAAATTAGAAAATTAGATAACTCAATTATTTTTAAATCATTTTAAATTGAAAAAATATGCATAAACATGAGGTAGGCAGGGATTATTAAAACTGACGTAGGAGCCAATAGCAAACAAAATAATAATGCTGGTGTACCAATGGTAAACAAGTAGAAAAGCATTAATGTCCAATGAAAGTTAAATATGATAGACAATCAACAGCGGTTTGCATGCGGTAGTGTCCAATAGTAAGATTACAAAAAATGTATACATTATAGCCAATCAGAGGGTAAAACTGGTAGAACAACAAATCATAGCAAACGAGTAAAGCTACAATCAGAACAGTCTTTTGGGTGGTATTAACCAATGAAATGACTATTCAAAGTATAGTCGCACGAGAGACCTGGAGTATAAGAAATAATTAGTAATTAATATAAATAAATGAAAACAAGAGAAATCTCTGTACAAAGTGTAAGTCAGCTAAAAACATCTGTAAATGGTTGTACGTCAGTAAAAAAACAGTAATCTAGATGACAACAAGATTACTGTTTTTTTACTGACTTACAACCATGTACAGATGTTTTTAGCTGACTTACACTTTGTACAAATAATTCACTACCTAAGGTGACAAATGTGGAAAGGTTACACTAAGAATAGTAACCAAGCATTCACAGGAAGCAGGATTAAAGTAGACTGCTAACTGTGGACAGTCACCAGGGAAACTATATGTCAGAGACACAAAGACAGTCTGAAGATCCACCTGTAGGTGGAAAACGTCTAAAGCCAAAGGAGATGTGGAAGGTTTCCGCACTCAACTGTTGGGTGGGGGGGGGGGGGGGTGACAACAGCACATCTCAAATTCTACAAGCTCTAGCTGCCTTAACTAGCTATCTGGTCATACACTTAAGGAGCTTCTCTTGGGGGTGGGGAAGCATGAATGTGAGTATTTTTCACCATCATATGGGTACAAACAGCCTTCTGGAGAAAGTAGTGGGTTAACAGAAAGTGCAAAATTTAATGATAAATAACAGAAAATTATGGAAATTAGGCTGTTGGGCACTTGCTTGTGCCTTTCCTTTTCAAGGACCTTGCCTATGGAATTTGCTATCTGCTCTACCTTGCCTATGGAATTTGCTATCTGCTCTCACTGGACGAATCAAATGCTGAATTCATTTAAGTGCTCCCTTAGAACCTCCTCTGAGCAAACTTACTGCAAGTTAAAGACTTGTTTACGCATTAACAGTTTAAACATCTGTATATGCTGCTTTGACAAAATGTTTACTCTGGCTTTTATGTTCATTATTTCTGCAGCATGTACTTTTATTTCATCTTGATATGCTTTATTTTGATTTCAAGTCTTTTAATACTTGTTTACCAAGCTTCATTTTTTAAACTTTTCTACAGCACTCAGTATTAAAGCACTCAAACAGAACATGAACTTGCTTAAAACAGAAAGACTGAAATGAAACATTTTTGTTTTTAATGGGCTATTTACATATCTTTCTTGCTACCCTGAATGATTAAGTTTATGGACAAACCAAGTATACAAGGACATCATTTTAACTCAGTGTATAAGTGCTCACTTCAACATAGGAATTGTATACTGCAACTTGGATTTAACAAGATTCCATGCTTCACAGATGTCAGGACAGCCAGATCCTTCATGCAGCAACACAGAAAAAATGTTTCTTCTGGAGTGTGGAATATCTGAACTACTCCCAAAATTCTAACAGACTGGTGGACAATGAGCAATGTCCTGCCTGCACAAGCCAACACTTCTCCTGAAAAGTCTCTGCACTACCTCTTTTTGACCCTTACTAATGCAAAGAACAATACACCAAGTGGTTTCCTACTTATTTAGTATGGTACTAAATGGTGAGCAACTTAAGGTGCATAATTAATTAAAAAAAGATAAACAGTACTTAGGGGTGTCAGGAGGAGAAGAAAATCTAAATTCAATAAAATAACCACTAATTCAGTAATACACCCAATCACATCTCACCTTCTACGGCCGCAGGATTCCTGCCGAACCTTACACTCACTTCAGTGGAAAAAATCATTTATTCAACTGCCTTGTTTCAGAGAAGCTGAAAGTTAATTATCCTCGACTCTTCTGACGTAAGGTCACGTTTAGAAAGTTTTAAGGCAAGCGTTCCCTACCACTCCCCCACCAGAAGGGATGGCAGGGAGTTGACACTACCCCAATGGTTTTCTCTTAAATGAGAGAGCAAAAGGACTCACAGTTCTTCATTCAACATCTGCTCCTTTTCTGGCATCTGAAATGATAGGAAAAAGAAATGTCTTCGTTATAGCACTCAGAATAATTTATTTAGATTATTACCTGTAAATAAATAAATAAATATTATATATATATATATATATATATATATATATATATATATATATATATATATATATAAAAATATAAAATGTGATAAAGTCAAGCTTTCAAAACCTGTACACATTATAC
This sequence comes from Protopterus annectens, assembly GCF_019279795.1. Taxonomy (NCBI): domain Eukaryota; kingdom Metazoa; phylum Chordata; order Ceratodontiformes; family Protopteridae; genus Protopterus; species Protopterus annectens. The sequence goes on from NC_056743.1 coordinate 1,015,440,388, forward strand.
TTTGTGGCCTTCCTTTCTAAGCTGCATCCCTTCACCTAATGGAAGGCTCCAGAGACAGGAATATCAAATACCAATGTCAGCCACAGTATGACACAGGTGCTGTGATGTTTGCCATACCATTACCTCACTTTCTATAAAAGTGTCGGTAAACATCACAGCGTAGTTATGTATTTAACACTGCACCTTAGGGCACAGCCTGCCAGATGGCGTGGGCACCTCCTCCATCTGGGAGGGGGTCCCCAGAGGATGCAACCTCTCCCAGCTTCCCAGCCAACATGCTAATTAGACTCAGATTAGTTTTCATTACATGTGAAAGAGTTCTGCAGGGAATAAAGTGCTATTTAATTTGATTCACCTCTATCATTTATTAATTGCATGTAGTATCTTATCTTTTGACATACGATAAACACTAACTCACACTATAACCATGTGAGACAGGCCAAACATAACAAAGATGATTAGCAAAGCTTAATACAGAACAGTTCCACAAATCAGTAAAATTTTACTTGCTTCGGTAAGAACATGAGACAATATTCACACTAACTCCCTTGTATACACCGCCATCTTTAACTCACTTAAATGCAATCAAAAAGAGGGGAGAGATGGAAACTTTGTAAGAGGAGTCCTTGCTGCAAACCCACATAGAATACCATAAAGCTGCTTTCCTTAAAAAAGCAAACATGATCACAGATTCAAATACTCATGTATGATGCTGCACAGGTTCTAGCTTAACAGTTCAACTGCTTGGAAGGTAGTACCATGATTAAAACATGCGAATGTTAAACAAAAAAAAATCTTAGGTTTAATTCCCACCACAATCATTAGCTGACAAGGTGACCTCAGGTCAGGTCCTCCCACATGACAACAGGTTAGTTAAAACTTAAGACCCCATCAACAGCTTAGTTATACTGAGACAGTAAAATCCACACACTTCATCAGACAGTTCTTTCCAATTCATACGCATACACAGGCACAGTTAATAGTAGGAGGAGAACTAGAGCTTTGTACTGCTAACTTCTGCAACTGCCTCTTTCCCAATCCATACTCTATATGTCGCATGCCCACTTAAATGCATCTTTGGTATGTGTGCAAACAGAGCAATCCAGTCATTCATTCCAGCTGTTCTCCACTCTCAGTGGGAAGTAGTACTTCTCATGTCCAGGATAAAATGATTCCTGCCTTCATCTATCTGCTTTCAAAAAAGTTATGCCATGCCAACACAATTCCACACAGGTTATTTATCCTGCTAGTGAAGCACTGGTGTATATTCATTCTTTCCTACCTGAGCTTTCTTAACCAATATGGGTGCTTTCTACAAAATGAATGTCTCTTCAACCAACACTGCCCTATCATAGTGACATGTGTTGGGGGGGGGGGGGGGTTATGTGTTTGTTAACTATGGTAAGCCCATGGGTGGGTAGTGTCCACTTTCAGTGGGAGCTGAGAGGAGAAAAATTCAATGAAGTGCAACTATCTAGCTAGGGAAAAAAAACACAGTGGATGTTACAATGTTCAATGCATAATACAACAGACAAAAATAATCACATATAAATCAAGACAATCATTATTATCAAATACTCAGAACAAACTGCTAAATATGTTTACAAAAATGAGTACTGGCACAAAACAGACACATGTTTATTAAGTGCTAAGTGTTTAACAAAAGGTTATGTAATACATTTCATTAAGTATTACAGAGCTATCAAACGTGGATAAAATATTGTGTATAGATATAGATTATATATATATATATATATATATATATACATATATATACACATACATACATATATACACACACACACACACACACGAGAAGTATGTATAAATTATATACATACATATATGAATATATACGTACATGGAAACACACATATAAAGGTGACCATATGGAAACGTGCTCATTAAATCAGCTGCCTTGGTCATATGAGGTTTTATTTAGTTATTTAAGGACATTATTGGGTTTGTTTTATATGCTCTAAAGACGTCCATTGCATGTGGGATTATCTGTTTTGTGCTAACATCCATTTTTGTGTGCTGTGTTATTTACTGTATAGCTTGTGATTTAGAAGAGAACTCCTTACAGCTGTTTGGGTCTTTGGCAAGTTCACAAAAGTAAATAAATCAGAGAAAATAATACATGGTTAGTGTCGTCCTCGGTGCATGAAAGTTTTACTTATACAATTTTTTTCAGAAAATAAGAGGATGAGGAAAAAAAGGCTGAAGAGTTTGAGGAGCAGAGTGACTATACAATGCATTATGAAGGTATAGTGGTTCGTCACTGAAAGACTGCTGAGCATTTGTGGCACAGAATTGGAAGAGTTAGTACAGAGCACAAAGAGAAGGGTGACTGTTAAAGAACATTGCTTAGAGTGGGCCAACGAGTTTTGGTATATGTGAGGAGCAATTGGCAACTACTTGCAATAACTGCTTCTACAAAAAATAAGGTTATATAGTTAGTTTAGTTAAAATAAAGATAAGCTGCAGCTGTAAGAATCATATGGCTGACTGTTTTTAGGTGGGGTTAGTAGAAAATGGAAAGTAATGATAGCTGAAAAATAAAAGTTATAAAAACATGGTTAGTGGGGAATTGAGTACTGTGACTTGCCACAGGCATTACTAGGGTGGGCTAAAGGGGACAACTGCCATGGGTGCATGATCAGGAGATGCTAAAAAAAGTCTCACAAGGGATAATTGGCTAGGCTTACAATGGCTCGTAAGGGCAGTTAACCTAGTACGAACCTATGAACCTATAAAGGGTCAGAAGTACGGTAGTTTTGTTCAGAAATGATGTTGGTTGTGCATTTGTGGTCAGGGCTGAAGCTCTTTAGTGTTTTATGTGTGGTGTAAAATAAGCAAAGTAGTTTGCTACATTTTGCATACAACAGTAAGCTGAAAGAGCTTTTCTTGTTCTCAGACGACACCAGTAAGAATCTGTAAATTTTTACTTGTACTTACTTAAAAGACTAACACCGCAACAGGTCTAACAAAACTATACTCTTTAAATCCAATAAAAAGCATGAAACTAATTTCTGGCATCACTGATGGTAAGGATGCATGAGTTATGATGGCAGAGCCAAGACAAGAAGAAAAAACACAGAGTATTCTATCAAATCAGGGCAGGTATGAGGTGTGTGCGTGTGTGCGTGGGGGGGGTGGGGGGGTGAACGAAGGGATGTGCTTGTGCCAACGTGATGCATGGGTCACCAGTTTGATTACCACAAAAAAGTGTTGATTAGTAACTGCAGTAGTTAATGGTGAGTCAAGGACATGCAAATTAGCTGATGAAGTTTTTCCTTATTACTGTGAGCAAGTCTCTGAATTGCATTCTTCTGCACCACAGACAAGTCCCTTTTTACTGCAGCTCTTACCACCGATGACTTTTTTTCCTGAATCCTCAGGGATGTTTTACCATGACAAAGACTATGAGGAAGTTGAGAAACAATGCATTAAATATAAATTCACCTTCCACATGGACAGACATATTGATCCACAAGTTTTACCGCCACCATTTGGGTGCTACAGCTATGTCTGACCCTATGTTGAGTTTGGCTTAACAGACTACATTCTATTAGTCCTTGACTTGAGTGGGCACAAATCTTTTGAGAATCTTTGGAAGAGAACAGAGTAAAGTTATCACCTTGCACTCTTCCATTTTATTTTTCTCAGCTTTGTGCAATGGGAATTATTTGCTTGTTTCCACAGATCAAGAAATGAACATTCAGTGGTAGCACCCTTAATGAATTATTACCTTCCTATTGTGAAGGACTTGTGCATCTCACTGGTGCTATGAGCTACAACATGTAGGGCCACCTAAGATGGGCAAGTCAAGACAGAAAGGAGAGACTAAAGATGGTCCTATGGACAGAAAGTAATGGCAGCCATTACGGTATTTTTGCCAAAAAACTATGGACAAAAGCAAAAAGGTTAAAAGGAAATGGAGTTAAGGAAAATATGTCAAAATGAATGCAGAGTTTCAGAAAATAGCACAATGAGAAAAGGAGTTATATTTCATGGAGACATGCAAAGAATTGGATGAAGATAATAAAAACGCAAAGGCAAGAGATCTTTTCAAGAAGACTGGTGACATTAAAGGAAGTATCCAGGTATAAATGGGTATGAAAAAAAGGCAAAGATGGGTAGCACAGATGCAGAACATAAGAGGTACCATGAATATACAACAAAAACTTGTAAGGACAACTTTAGCATCATGGCTACATACGTTAATATGTTCTCTGGTCAACAGTGAGACATCCTGGTGAATGAAGTTAAATGGGCCCTCGAAAGCTTTGCTAGTAAAAAGGCTGCATGAAGTGATGGAATTCCAGCTGAATTGTTTAAATCCTGCAAAATGATACTCCTATGACTTTGCTCAGAATCTTACAACAAATTTGTCAAGCACAGCCAACTTCATTGACACAGAGGGATAGAGCCCACACTATGACCCAAACAGCCTGATTTCAATTAGCAGCTCGGGAACTTGATGGATTCAGCATCTCTATGGAGACCAGAGAGCTCCATGACAAGTGCTAGCCTTCAAGGGGAAAAAGGGCTTCCTGAGGGACTATGTACTTGCAGAAGTGAGTGAGTGGTATTGTCCTCACAGATGCCCACTGCATGCAGAACCTGAGCATGTTACTGGGTATAGTGGGTTTACCACCAAAAACAGCGAAAAATCTTGAATAATTCCCAATGGCTACCTGAATGTTGTCCCATCTAAGCCAACCATCACCTTGTGAAATGGTCACAGGCCAACAGACAATGTGGAATGGTTAATTAGCAGGCCAAGAGGACAAAGAGGGGGATCTGGAAAACAAAACAGTGGCCACTGGACTAGAAAAGGTCAATTTATATTTTAATCCCAAAAAGGGTCAAAGCTAAAAAGTGCTAAAACTACTGAACAACTGCACTTGTTTCACATGCTAGCAAGGCAATGCACAAGATTTGGCAAACCAAATTCCGTCAATATAGGGACTGAGAAGTGTCAGGTGTACACGCTGGATTCAGAAGGGATCAAGGCCCCAGAGACTGAATGGCCATCATCTGCTGGACAACACAGGAAGCAAGGGAGTTCTGGAAAAAATATTTACTCCTGACTTATTGCCTACTCTGCATGGAGCATAAACTATGCTACTTTCTTAGAGAAATGGGGATACTGGTTCACCTTATTTGCCAGCTGAACAATTTGTATGCATATTAGAAAGTAAGAGTCAGAACAAAATATGGAATAACCGAGTGATTCAGGACAGGAAAAGTAGGTCAAAATGGTTATATACTATCACTTTACTTACTTAATCTATATGCTGAATACATCATGCAAAATTCTGGAACAGATGAATTTCATGCTGGAATCAAAATTGTAGGGAGAGGTATTAACAGCATCTGCTATGTAAGTGATATCACATGATGGCTGAAAGTGAGGAAGAGCTGGTGTCTGTTGAAGGTGAAAAAGTGCAAAGTTGGCTTGCTGCTCAACCAGAAAATATATCTAGCTCTACAAACTACTTGCAAACTCTTCTTCTTTCAGCTTTTCCCGGTTAGGGGTCGCCACAGCGGATCACCTGTCCACTCATGATTGGCAGTGGAGTTTTACGGTGTCGAGTTGCCAGCCCAGCACCCAACCTTCCACAGAAGGCACACACATACACGCATTCACACCTAGGGCAAATTTAGAGTGTCCAATCCACCTACAGCATGTCTTTGGGATGTAGGAGGAAACCGGAGCACCCGGAAGAAACCCACGCAACCACAGGGAGGACATGCAGACTCCACACAGAAGGCACCTCAGTCGAGGATCGAACCGGAGAACCTCTTGCTGTGAGGCGACAATGGTAACTGCTGCACCACTATTAAGTAGAAAATATATTAATGCTGGGAAAGTCTGAAGGCAAAAGAAGGGATGGCAGAGGCTAAAACGGACAGACTAATGAGGTAATAAATAAGAATTTGTTAGACCTTAAAGATTGTATGATAAAGCCTGTGACATCAGAAAGTGTCAGACTTGACTAAACAACTCGACAACAAAAGGCAGTGAAACAAATGGTTATTTTTTTAAGGTATGCTGGGACAGACTAGACTGTCTGTTCAAGTCAAGCCATACTCTTTCAAGTTATGTTACAAAGGTTAGGGGCATGACCTAAAATGTAAAGCTGTGACAGCTAGATCCTCTTGATCATGGTTGATTTCAAGACTTCTAAGATGGTTACAATGTTTTAGTATGATACAGTGGAAGCAGTCAACAAATTCATTTGCTGTATACTCAGGAGATAGACAAACCAGTGGTTAAGTGGACATACTTTGGTATTACCTAGCATTAATTTTGATTAAATTAGTTCAGAAAGCCACTGTGGTATACAAACGTGGTTCCCTAGTTTTGTCAGGTAGTCTTTTCTAATTTGTTGCAGATATATTTCTTGCTTTAATACACACAGACAATGATATGCACATATTGCACAAATGCAAATTAACTCTGGTTTTAAAAAAACAATATTTTGCATCTGTCATAACCATAGCTCTGCATAGTTGAGCATTAACATCATAGTACTGTCATTTTAAAAATCATAACACAACATCAGACACATTAGCACTCTATTTTTTCAGAACAGGTTCATTTACAAGCCTCCATATAACTATTGGTAAGAAATGTCGGTGTAGGTTTAATTCAGTTATTAATAAATACAGTATGCATGCTTAAATATGTATAAGTATATGAAAGAAATCAGTAACTTTAGGAGGAGCAAAGCTAAATCTGAGGGCAAAGGTGGGAAGCAGCATCATATGTTGGTTAACCCATTCGGGGGTGGGGACAGTGTGTGGTAGTTTCTGATCAGCCTAGTTTTCTGGTGCAACTGAAGGTTTGCTCAAGGCCACTGAGCACGATATAGGTCTGCTTCTCAAGTCAGTGATAGCAGCTTCGAGGGAATGGTTAAACGTGAGCACACGTCAGAATAAGGGCAGTGGAAGCCTCAAGGTTATGAGTTGCCTACGTCAGCTATCAGGTGGAAAGGTTAGGGAAACGGAAAAATTGCCCAATTCCATGAAAAAGACCCTCTCAGAGTGAGTGCTTAGCAGCCACAGGTACATGGATAGAGCTGCCTTTGGGTTCTGGTCTGGGAACAAGCCAAACTGACCCAGCTGATGTTAGTTACTGGCACCCTAACCATGCTTGGGGCTAGAAGAATAAGGTTACACATAGGCCCCGTTCTGTGCGGGCAAGCCAGACTCATCTAACCACAGTGCAGGTATTCATCTCTGCAACGATCAAGCAGATAGCTGATGCATAGGCAAAGGCACAAAATAAACACCTTCAGAACTTCCTGGATGATGAACTCTTGCTCTGATCCTAAGTGAAAACTCCAGGAACTGGGTACAGATGTGCCATGTCTGATGGGGTGGAAGCCTGACAGTTAGTAGGCATTGTGGTATAGAACAGAAAAGAATATATCCATTGTGCCACTATCAGCTGATGGAGATTGTGACTAAAGTGAGTTTATTTTTTTAGCTGTGCCACAAGTGTAATTCTTATGGTCAAACTGTACAAAAGTTTGCATGGTGCCATAACAAAAATACTTCTACAAACTGGCACTAAATGGGATCATGAAGGGAATCATGACATAAAAACAGGGAAAAGTAAATTGGAATGCAGGTTAAAGATAAAGAGACTAAACTGGCCTGCAAAAGTACACAAACAGTGCAGACAAATATGTTTGGACGCAGGACAAGAAAGTCAAACAGCCACCCCTCCTCCTAGTTGAAGGTGGTTCTGGAAATGGTTAAAAAAAAAAAAGACTACAGCTGGAAGGGCATGTGACTTAATGGTCACTCCTGCCTATGACTAACTTTATCTGCTTGAACAACTGACATCAGCTGATTCTGCCCAAGGACATTTGTAAGTTAGAAAGGCAAGGGCCTGACTCTTGGGATGGGGATTATTTAGCAGCCTCCCAGTCCCACTTTATATGCACATTTTGATCTCTCATAGAGGACTACAACCTGGCTTAGTTTGGTGAACTGGCTCAATAAGACATGGCTACTACCTCATCCTTCATCAATGTGTGCATCTCTGATCCACCACACTGAATCAAAGAGAACTACTATCCCTGTCCATCAATGACATAGCAGCACACTTCAAGGCCTGAAGAAATTGCTACACTCTGGCTACAGTGAATACCCAAAGTGTCAGTATGTCATGGTCCATTCTGTTGCACCAATACTTTTTACCATTTTGATGCTTCCTTTACTGTAGACAACCTGTAATACAATAAAACACATCTATACTAGTGGAGAGCTTGTTCAGCATTCTAACTTTAGTCAATCTAATAAAATCTGGCATTGTTGCAAAACACAGTATTGGAGGACAGGTAATACTACAGCATGATTAGCGTTTTTACAAGTATCATTTTGTACTGAACTTATTTGTCACATTTTATTTTATATTTATAGCACCAAACTTGAAACACTGTTCCTAAAACTAACAAGATTGTATACTTCCTTCTTTATTTCAACTGTAGAAATAGTGGTGGCAACACTTTCATAGATTAAAATAAGAGACAATCAACTTAAAACATACTACAAAATCAAAACAGTTACAAACCACATTTTAAAATAGAACTTTGCAACAACTAAGATAACAGTATTTTAAAAATATACATATATAGGATTTCAAGTAATGCAAAAATTCTAAAGCTGTGCAGCTTTGCAGTAAACAGAACTTGGTCATGTAAGTTTGGTAGATGTTCCTTAAACTGGTTATTAGTACAGTGACTGCAGATAGATGAAAATGTAGTAGACTTATATTAATCCATATGCGTCTCAGTCTTGTGATCATAACAGATAAATGCCAACCATCAAAAATAAGGATTCTGCCAATGTCATGATGTTGATACTACACTGTTGCTATTCACTAGCTACAGCCTAAATAAAACGTAAAACGAGTTATACACTGGTGCACTGTTCTTAAACTTCAACAAAGCACTTTTATATATTTTTTCTGCCCCCATGGCTGCTGCCCATCATGTTCATTCTGACTAAGCTCATTGACTGCCATCACTGGGCAACAAGTATTTATAATATGGCAATCATCCATGCAGCCATGAGGCATTTCCTGGTTCCTGTTCACATTCATCACACAGACTATCACTGCAAGTCATATGTAACATGGAAAACATGTTATTTTAGAATTCTACATACTTCTGCCAATGTAGAACCTTTAATTAATTAAAATGCTAAATAGCAGCTGTAGGCATTTAATGCAGTAGTGCTATCTGAAATACATTAAAGTGGTCATCACAGTTCACTATAAACTAGACATAAAAGTTGATCAAACATGAAATCTTTCGGATACAGTAATCCTTTGTATGAAAACAGTCAAAAAATGCAATCACTCACTAAAATTCTTAACACAGCACTGATAGCCAAGACAAATGGATACCATTCAAAAAGTGTAAAGAAATGCAGTTGAAGCATAGCAGGTAGCAACAATGGACAAAGCAAACTGAGGAAAGGAAAGCAACTAGCAGCAAGGGTATGCACTGGCAGAACTACAAACCACTGTTACAAAACATGATAAAACATTTTATGCTACAGTTACATGTAAACAAAATAAAAGTAGCCAAGTAAAAAGATGAACAAAGGAAGGGAGCAAGTGACAGAGAAAAGAATGGTACAAGTACTCCGGTTTAATATTAAAACAGGCAACAAACTATATGCAAGAACTCTTCAAGATGGTGGCGGGGTGAAGAATACAAATGCACTCACCTAAGAAGACTACTGAGATATCATGCTAAGCCTCAATACAATCCATTTACAAAGACGACATAGGGTATAAGAAAAAAGCAAAATTCTGAAGCAAATACATAGGGGTAACACAATTAGTCTAATTCAATGCAGCAGTATAAGCAATTATGTTAATCAGGTAGAAAAAAGTTGGAAAGTAAAATAAGTATGTGTACAGCCTCTAAAACAAACATTTGCAAAGCAAAACTAATCTTGAGTGGTGTAATTATAAGCACCAAAGATCAAGTAACCGAGTGGTATTCAATGGAATTGATGAAAGCAGCACTGCTAAAAACTATAAAGCATCAGACAACCAAGAAGTGCATTTATAAAGATGAAGAATCTAAGAGCATAGCCCGAATTGCTACTGTATTTTAAAGAATACGTAGTGACAATTTATATAAAGGCTAGTGTTACACCAGAGTTGAAAGGCAGTGTGGCAGAACATGAGGCAAAAGTACTTTATTTATTTAATTGACATTTGATTACTGGGAAAGTCCAACTGGGTAGAAGCCCATTCTCAGAGTAGGCCCGGGAAGAAAAGCTCCAAATTATTGCAAAACATTTTAACAATAATTTTACAACCTTCAAAACTGAAACAAAAACATCTGCAGTTTAAATAATTACAATAAACTATACATCATATAAAAACATTAGGTCAGCAGCTAGCATTGTCGCCTCAAAGCAAGAGGTTCTCTGGTTTGATTCACGGCTGGAGCGCCTTCTTTGCGGAATCTGCATGTCCTCCCTGGCAGTCGAGTGAGTTTTAAAGACATGCAGTGTGTGTGTGTGTGTGTGTGTGTGTGTGTGTGTGTGTGTGTGTGTGTGCCTTCTGTCAAGGTTGGGCACTGCGCTGGCAACTCGGCACCGTAAAAACTCCACTGCCAATCAATCTGCGGACCTGTAATCCGTTGTGGTGGCCCCTAACCATGAAAAGCCGAAAGACATTGCTATACATAATATAAAAACATTGTTTAAGAATCTATACAAGGTATATGACAATCATCTAATATTTAGAGAAATTTTAGACACTTTGTAGAAAAACTGTATTAGACTAACAACTTTAAACAGGAATTGTAATATGAAGTGGGAGAAAAACTGGATTATTGTACATTTAGAGAGAAAGTCAGGGAAGAGAATTAGATAGCAGTAAGGAAGTAAGGGAAGAAGGGAGAGTATGGAGCTATAAGGAATGAAAAAGTACTTGTTCACATTTAGTGATATCGTTTATCCTGGTTTTGAGTAAGAACTGAGCCAGATTTTAGCCAGGAAGTCTTTCAGAGAGGTTTTGAAAGATGGGAGGGAGGGAGGGTAGAGACCTGATAGATACAGGTGAGGATTTCCAGGCCTTAGCAACCTTGTACAAGCACAGACAATGCCCAGCAGATTGGCTAGGTTTGTAGACAGACAAGAGTTTTTGGTCACTGTATTGCAATGACCAAGTGGGAACATAGTTGTGTAGAATGTTTTTCAGTGCTGAACAGGCAGATGGATCCTTGACAATTTTATAGGTGGTAAGAAGCTGTGTTTATGTTAGTTGATATGGCAGTTCTAACCAATTTAGGCTTTTCAGTGCTATACAGTGGTGGGTTCTGAAAGGGGTTATATGCTGCAAATGTAGAAACTTTGTTACAGCATTATGCAAGTTGTAATTTTTGTGAAGCCTGGAGGTTAGTAAGGATGGAAGCACCATAAAGAAGAGTTGGAGGAGATAAGTAGTGACAGGTATAGTTTTAGTTGCGTCGGTATGAAGGTTTTGGGGTCTGTGAAATATCCGTAGTTTTTCTTAAGCAACTTTGTGTATGCAAATGAATATAAGATCATCATCCACTATCATCCCTAAGAGTTTGCTATGAGAGGTGACTTCAATGGTTGTATTATCAAGAGAGAGAGGAGTTTAAATTTTGTTTTTTTATCATGAAAAAGGAATTTTTTTTGGGGGGGGGGTAGTAGCTTGGTCTTTTTTGGGTTCAGCATGAATTGCGGGTTATGAAGCCATGTTTCACTGGCTGTTAAACCTTTCTGAGTAATTTTTTGGAGGTGTACCACGTTGTCAGATGTGCAAATGAGAGTAAAATCGCATTAGGGTTTGTTTAGAAATATAGAGGGTTTTGGTGAAAAAGTTAAAGAGTTGGAGACCAAAGATAGAGCTTTGTGGTACACCGGTGATGACTGGGAGGTAAGGAGTGAATGCAGAGTGCCATTTTACTGACTGATACCTATTGTACAGGTAGCTTTTGAACCACAGAAGGGTGGGATGGCAGAGACCTAGTAAACACATTTGAAGAAGTTTGCTGTGACAAACTGTGTTGAAGGCTTTAGAAAAGTCTAGAAATAAGGAATAGATTAGTTCGTCACTATCTCTAGCTTTACTGACCGTATCTATATAGGTTAGAAGGGCAATGCTAGTACTATGGGAAGGAGGGCAATAATGTCAGTACTTGTACAAAAAAAAAAGAGATGGAAAAAGGACCACAGTAAGTCACAGCAAGAGAATACAGGGAAATATAAGAATAGAGTGATGCTAAGAAAGTGTATGAAGGTAAGCTCAAAAGTAGTTTTAACAAGAAGTATACTGATGGAGAACCAGGGTAATGCAGTGTAAATATACAGCTGTATCGAGCAAATTACCAGAACATGGCACCACACTGATAAGCACAATGTAACACCACTTAGAAAACATTCATGGGATTAACCAGTATATTAAAAAAAAAATTTATACATACACACACACACACACATGCAACTCACATTACATACATATGTGTTAAAGGGAAACATGCTCAGCATGCATAAAGCTTATCCAATCTGAATGAAAAAGTGTGACAAATAGAAAACACTACCAAAGTCTTTTCATTGTTTTACACAGTCTTAGAACAAATAGAAATGTAACATATGACACATACTTGCTCTATGAAGCTGCCACACTGTAAAAATAGCAGACTCCAAATCCAGCTCCAGACAAGTGAAGTACCTCAGGGTTCAGTCCTGGAACCGCTCTTGTTTGGCATCTACTTCTCTGAAATACAGGCCAACACTAAGGGACTCTGGAACAAAGTTCACAGATGACTGCAAACTGAGAGCCATTACTGAATCCCCAAATGATGTGGATATTCTACAAAAGGTCCTTACAGAAACAGATGCTTGGTGCCAGAACCATGGGCTCAAGCTCAATGCCAAGAAATGCATAGTTATCCCTATTTGGGAAAAAACATGTACCCGAATTACTATATAGGTTGCAGTACACTAAACACCGAAAGTTTGACAAGAGACTTAGGGACACAGGTGGACAGTGGTCTCACCTTCGATAACATCGCCACAACAGTCAGGAAATCCTTCTATGTGGCACACCTCATCACTAAGAGCTTTTCATCCAGAAAAAAGGAGGTCATTGTCCCACTGTACCCATCCCTCATTAGACCCATTATAGAATACAACACCCCGTTTGGTATGTACCTCTCAAGACATCTACAACAACTGGAAAGGCCGCAGAAATACTTCACTAAAAGAATCACAGGCCTAAAGCAGATGACCTATGCTATCTAAAAAAACTCCAGTGATACTCTGTCACATATCGTCTACTCAGAGGCAATCTCTGCTTAACATACAAGGCCATGTCAAACCCAGAGCTGTTGGACATGCTACACTTAAAGAAATCCCAATCCCTCAGAGCCACATGCTCCAGGGATCTAAACCTTGTCATCACAATGAACAAAACATGCTGGAGGGATAGGTTCCTGACACAGAGACTCCCCAGACTCTGGAATAGACTGCCCATACATGTCAAGCAGAGCGCCTCTTTGGCCCTCTTCAAAAGGAACCTTAACAACTGGATGGGAGATAGGAAATTCACCCCAGGGATCACGTCAGTAGCCCTGCTAGACAGGGGTGCAGGGAAGTAAATATTGTGGGAAGAAGTAGCTAGGGAATTGTTATGGCTAGGCTTGTATAGGCCCTAGGGCCAATAGCCTAGTACCAACCTATGAACTTATGAAGCAAGACAGTAACAGAGGGCAAGAGGAGATAACACTGAGAGGATATTTAGCAATTACTAAACATTCTTAACCTGTATACACAGATGGTTAAGACACAAGTCCGGTCTAGGACATATACTTGACTATGACATAGACTTCTGTATGTTATACTACAACGATTCCAGAATGCAAACCACACACATAACAGCCACAAAAAAAAAAATGGTAGTCTGCACGTTACATCTTATAAAGAGAAATTAAAATAATTAAATATGTAAACCTTGGGGGGGCAGGATAGACGCAATTACCTAACTGTAAGTGAAATCCACCACACACACACACACAATCTCACTCACACACAAACTTTCTGAGAGGGGGCACAAGTGGAACACAGGAGAAGGGTGATGCTAAGTAGAATTTTTTGCAGACACTGCAATGCATGTTAAAAAGCATTTTTATGAACATGACTCTGCATTCATTAACAAATTTTCTGAGAACACCTGTGGGATTAAACACAAGACAACTATTAGGCTATATAAAGAATGGTACTAGCTGAAGCTTATCCACTAAATGAGGACAGATTAGGTGGGCCAAGCAAAACTTATCTGCCTGTAATGGCTCAAACAAGCCTGCAATATCTCAAACAACAAGCATGCAGCCCATGACATAAAACTATGCATGCAGCTACATTCCTATGTCCAACACATACATAACCATATGTTCGTTTATACACATAATCCTTACATTTGAACTGTCCATGACTTTGCTCTGAAAAGTTTCAACGGTCAATCATTAAAATATGTATATTTCTGACAGAAAAGCAGTGGTTTCCATCAACAAAACAATGCCAGGCATTAAAAAAATAAAGACACACACTCTCCACTCTTCACTGAATACACATTCCTACATTCTTGTAACATTAATACTTGAAATGTGTTCCTGATTTGAAGTGTTTTGGCCAGAGTCTTAAGAGGCTAAGATTTATAATACCAACCCAAGGACCCTGCAATAAAAACCCAGTGCTGCATCTGTACTCATGACTAAGCATTATTGCTCAGGAAAGCTTACAAGCAAATTATCAAGGAAACATCATCAGAAAACTGTTGTGACAGTGTAGCCTGGCTACAGCAGACTGCTACTGGGTGCTGAAGTACAGCTGAATACAATGTGTTCTCACTACTTGCTAAAAACAGTTCAGCTCTTTGCAGAGCCTGTGTTAACATTTTGGGGGCCCCCCAGCAAATGTCAAGTTTGGGGGCCCCCCTATGCACTTTCGTCAAAGTATCACCCAGTTAACTGCCACCCATCTGAAGCAGCCTTTTAGTTCATGCTGCAAACTTTTAGGTGTAGTGTGTACATAGTGACCTGTAGCTACAATGCTGTTACAGTACAACAGGCCTATGTACCACACTACATTCGCCCATTAGGTGAAATGCTGTCTATATGCTCTACAGTACATGTTATTTATTTATTTTGCATAATCTTTTCATCTAGTTATTACTTGTACAGAAATTACGATTAAGGAAAGAAATTCAGTGTTGCTGTTCAGCTTAAGTTTTCCTAGCATCCTTTCAACTAACCTTTCCTGACCAAGACAGCACAGTAATAACCATTTAAGAAATAACTGAAAAATGCCAGGGCCCAAGAAGCCATAGGTTTACAGGTGGTCTGACATGCATTTTAGAGTATGTTTCTAACCTTTTAATCCAATGGTGTCTTAAACAAAAACCAAGAGTAAAAAAAGAATTTCAGTCTTATCTTTTTCTTTTAAGGAAAACATAAGTTGTGCCCAAGGCTTAATATTCAAAGAAGACAAAATAGTAGCTCACAACAAACTAACAAGCCATTTGTTGTCTGAATGCAGAGGTCCAACCTGGGAATATGGCCTATCTTCCTAACCCCCAAAAAAGACAGTCATTGCCTGTACATCTCTGTGGTGTTAGACTGGGATGAAAGCAGAGGTTCAGATTACCACAGTCATGTGTTTCAAGTGAGTGCTGACATACATATACACAGCATGTCTCCTCACTCCTCAACCCTAACCAAAGGCAGCTACCTGTATATGTGCCTAATGTGAAATCGAAAAACTAATGATTACAGTAATGTATTCTTCTTTGTTGCTCCTAGACAGTACACTGCTCCTACACAAGCTATGGTAACCTTCTTTGTACACCTCTGCGGTCTGTGAGAAAAGTAAAACAAACAAATGATCACACTGTCATTGGCCCAAACAAAAGTTGTATTGACCTCATCTGCACACCTCTATGGTTTGATTGTAATGAAAATTAAAGAATTAACTACAACCCCCCCCCCCCATAACCTACAGCAACTTTCTGTACGCACACATCTGAGCAGGGCTGATTTTTAGAATGGGTGCAGTTGAGAGCAGAGGGTATTATCACCTTTATCTTAACAAGGTCATCCCTGTTCAGATTAAAGAACATAATCAGAAAATGAATACATTTTTTTTCTCATTTTCCCCAATCAGCAACAGCTTTTGTGGGGCCCTCACACAGTCAAGGATGATTAAGGGAGGCCCCCATAACAATTTATACAGTCTGGGGAGTGGGGGCCACCAGACTCCTTGAAAACGGAAGTGTTTGAATGAACTGCGATATATCTTATGTATTACTTTTGAAATATAATTCTTTGTTAGCTACATTTTTCACTGACGCCCAGAAGAATAATGCATGTGTCCTGGCATCATTAGGTGTATGCAGAGATAAAAATCAGTGATATTTTTTTTTACAAATGCACACAAAATCCATAGCAATACTAGTTTTGTACTTTTTCAGCAAATACACTGTGCAGCTGTTTATCAGTTGTCAAACAGCAGCATGGGTAAGTTACTTTTATTTACCTCTGTGAGGAGTAATGCATACCTGTAACTTGTCCCTGATTTCACAGACCTTCCCTGATTTTGCTCATAATTTTGCTCTGTCCTTCGTAAAAAGTTTGATTTGCTAATAAATCATTCAGGAATACAGACAGTCAGTAATTCAGGCTTGATACGTTTATGCCTCTTATTGTCCAAAATAAATGCATGTTGATGCAGAGGGTGTTATTTTATTAACTTTTTTAAGTGACAGAGTAATATTTAAAAGGTTTTCCTGCTTTTGAGCCTTTATTCTGTTATTTTTAGTATTGTGCTGAATTCTTCTGCAAAGTTGAGAGTTGTAGTATCTGGTGTTCTATTAGTCTTTATAGAATTGAAAGAAAAAAAAAAAAACATCTTTGAAGATCGGATGCATCAGCTGTCCTTAAAATACAAAGTTTACACTCAATTCAGTCACTCCAGCTTGTTGATCTTTCTACTGCTTGCTTATGTTCATGGTCAGCTTTTTCCTGACATGGTCATACCACAGCTGTGTTCAGGTTAAAAAACGGAATTGTGAAGCCTGTTACTTGATAAAACACTGTTACTATAACCAGAGGTATCTTTGAATTTTAAAGGAGATATTATTATCCACCTGGTTTATAAAGTATACAAGATTCATGAACTATCTTTTGTTAATTTGATGGACATGCTGCAAAATATCAAGATAAGGTAACTTGCTGCGGTTGGGGGCCCCCCAGCGACTGCAGGGTTCGATGTTGCCTAAAGCCGGCTATGGCTCTGTTTCAACATTAAGGTGTAGCTACTTCACTACAGGTTACAGTTGTAACAGCTATTTATTAGTCTAAAACTTTCTCCAGTCTTCAAAAACAGCTTGACATAGCAAACAACTTATGCATTCGATCCTCAACCAAACTGTCCTGTTCTCAATGTTTGCATGCAAATTCAGAGGACTGCATTACAACACACACTTCATGTAGACATTTCATAATATCTTTCATAACAAGACAGTATTTCTGATTGGGCAAACTAAGGAAAATGTTTAAAATATAAAAATAGTACTGCTATGCAACACGATAAGCCAATGCAACATAAATCCATGACAGAAAGCAGCCATTCTAATCTGTCAGCAAACAGGTACCACAGAAAACTGTCTAAGCTACATGCTTCCAAAATAATGCATAACAGTGGTAACTGAAGAACTAAAAGGCAACTCTGATGTGACAAGAACAGACATCAAAACAGCATACAGCTACTGTAGTTATGACTGCTGCACTAGATAAAATTACACTATATTCATCAGCAGTTTGCATGTTACAGTACCATCATCTCAGAAATGCAATAGACTCCAGTACAACTTGCTACTTGTGATAACATAAACAAGACTTTGCCAGCTTGTCCAGTCAAAACCATACATAATGTTCATGTGACAGACCGAAAGTGCTGTCTAACTGTTAACACATAACAGCTTCAAGGTGGACACAAACTTTAGGGTCACCTGTTTCCTGCAAATCATCAGGCAAGATGCAGAAATTTTCCACCAACTCATTCGCAGGGGCAGAAAAACAGGTCTTAGCTATTCCACTTGAATGTGTACTATAGCACAATGCACAAAGAAAGCACATTAACTCCTTACAGAACCAAGAAAAAGTATTTGCCAACCATAGTGACTCCAAACATGACACTTCAAATGTTCTGGTCCTCTCACATATCAGCTATTTACAAGACTAAATCAGGACTTTGCAGGAAACTATTTGTGAGGAGCAGCTCAGCTTCTACAGACATCTTTAGACCTGATACAAACAAACAGATAAAATGCTGTCATAATCAAAGGCTGGCAGCAAGTTCCCACATTTAATCTACAAATGGAGAAGGCACTGTGACCATCTTATATAAATTGTGTTCATTGCATTTTATGCAAGACAAACACAATTCAGTACTGCCTTTGTCAGCAATACCAAATCAACAGCCTTAACTTCAACTGCTAGCTGTCTTGTTAAGAAAACACTCATACCCCTACAATGGTTCAACTTACCTACCCCCTAGTAGAGAAAATGCCTACACAAAATGCGTTTTCCTAACACCCAGTAAGTGCTCAAGCATTTATTTATTTAGCAACTAACTAATGTGATGCTCTGCCAACCTACAACTACATTCACAGCATGAGCACCAAAGGAAAGGATAACTGACAATTAGGTTACCTATTTACAACCTCATAGAAACAGACAACTCACAAGCCCCACCACCTCTCATTACCCCTAGAACCAAACTCCACAGCACTGCACATGCTTTCTCCTCTCAGGCACCTACACTTTAGCAGACTCCCCCCATTGACAATAAAGAAATAAACACAATCTAAACTCCCAATGCAACTCAAAAAGCACTTCATCCAAGCCAGATGCCCCTCCTTCAGCACAGGACATATCACCTAACCTATCTCCTTTCAGAGTCTCTTCTCCTCTGTCAAGATCCACTGAACACTGACCCACTTTAGAAACTAAGGTATGCATTGTACAGTATGCTCTGCATTCCACTGTGCTTCTTCATTAGAATGTATAGACACATTTTTTGTCTATGTAATTAGTCTGAACTACTCTATTACTTATATTTCTGTACTTTTTGTTTGTGAAATGTATTTTTATTTCACCAGGGCTGTTTTTGAAATTGGTTAATAATGATCAGTGTTCTACCCTGGTACACAAATATAAATAAATAGAATCAATAACTTATCACATTTTGAAGGGGAATATGGATTATTTAGAGTACCTACAAAAAAAACACGTGGGAATAACATGCATAGTCTCCACTGACATTGACAGAGGTAGGGACTGACGTACACAGCACAAAATTAAGAGATTTTAACTAATAAGCCACTGTCTTGCCCACTAATTTATGAAATTCCAAGAAAGTTAATACTAAAGCTATGGGCTAAGAAAATGAAATATCTTCTTTCCAATAATGGACCTACACAGTTGCTCAAAAATGCCCAGCTGCTATCTACTGGGGGAACTACAGCACAAGTACCACCTACCCATTAGCCATGAAAATTCAGTACATCTTATATTAAGCGACAAAAGTGCTACCACATGAAAAGTTGACACATCTATGTATGTAATAATCTGAGCAGGTCCCATTCCTTAAACTGTATAGAAGACTGGTGATCATACAAATGTCTCGCCTATATACTAGTAATGTGAAGCTGGTTTTCATATATTGGGCATACAAACCATACCTATGACAGTATTATGTCTACACAAAGGCCTAGTGAGCCTCTGCACCTACCACTTAGTATCTCTTAACCAAACTGCTTCTATAGTCTTTGTGTCACACATTCTTGGTGAAAGTCCCTGTATATACACTTAGTGAGCATTTAATAAAATTGCTTCTGTTCTCAAAACTGGGAAATTAACTAACAATTTACCAAATGGTTACTGTTTTCAGAAATGGACAGTTTTATTTCACAAAATCTTGATTCATATTCTTATGCTCCACATAATAAAATAAAACAGTTTGCTTTATAGATATAGGGCGGCCACAGTAGTGCAGTGGTTAGCATTGTCGCCTCACAGCAAGAGGTTCTCTGGTTTGATCCTCAGCAGGGGTGCCTTCTGTGTGGAGTCTGCATGTCTTCCCTGTGGCCGCATGGGTTTCCTCCGGGTGCTCTGATTTCCTCCCACATCCCAAAGACATGCTGCAGGTGGATTGGACACTCTAAATTGGCCCTAGATGTGAGTGTGTGTGTCTTCTGTGGAAGGCTGGGCGCCAGGCTGGCAACTCGACACTGTAAAACTCCACTGCCAATCATAAGCGGACAGGTGATCCACTGTGGCAACCCCTAACAGAGAAAAACCAAAGAAGATGATTTTATATATATATATATATATATATATATATATATATATATATATATATATATATATACACACACACACACATATATATAAACCTGAAAACTCCTGCAGTGCATCTACATTTTTTATTTAGACAGTATAGTGATGCAAGCACACATTTTCACGATATATTGATTGTGTAATGCTGGTTTAGAAGTAGTAAAGCCTTAAGTTTATTATGGTTTAAAACTGAAAAACTCTGGCTATGACCAGAACACAGACAGTATCCCATTTACTAAATCATAAACAGGCCTCACATGTTTCATATGCAGGCATCTGATGTCCTAATGCAATTTTAAGTTAACAGTTCAACAGCTATTTTGCGCTGAGCAAATGTATTTACATCCTACTTTCAGAATTTCACCTCACTTACACTAGTATTACATCAGTAGTTCACAGACATTTTCGTCCTCTCTTAAAATTCTATACATTCATTAGTGAAGTTTAATGCTATTATGGAGAATTCCATCTCATTTACATTAGAGGGAACAAGAGTTACAGTTACAAAGAAAAACACAGTATCCTACTCATTGTATATATCGAATATTAAAATCTAATCACTTAGTTTACAATAATTTATCATTGGAATCATCATGGCATGGTTTAGTTAATACCATACGAGGTATTACGACTAACTGTCTTGTCCCCTAATATTCCAATAATGTGTTCGGAACCAGTTAAGCATAAAAAAGAATATATGTAATCCTGTGGATAAGCTTGTATGCAAGCACAGGGAGATAGTAGCGCCCCACCTTTACTTGTAAAGTACAACTTTTGGGACTACTGGGGGCAGTAAAAAGAGGGTGACAGAATGCTGCATGTATGTTTGGGTTGCATTTATAATGTTTTCAATAACCATTTGTGGACATTAATTAAAAACTAAGACCATCATCCCTAACGAGAGATATTTAGAATTAATGGCTGCCATATAAGTAATTACATCTTCTCATCTTACCTCTGACATACCTCTCAACTGTACAGATTTTCACAAAATGTTCAGATTTTTTGCTGTATATTTTTGGTCCATATTTCATAAAATTGTGATTTTCTGGCAAATTGACAAGTTATTAAAAAGTGAAGTCCGAAAATAATGACAAATTTGAGTTTCTGACTTCTTACCCTCCAGAAAATCTCTTCGAACACAAAACCTGTTATTCTGTCAACGTTCTAAGTTCATAAGAGCAATATTTAAAAAAGTCCCAATTTTTGTGAGTTTGTCCCCCCACTACTTATGGCCATGTCCAGATTTCCTGCTTCGAGAGGTATGCTCTCAACTGTACAGATTTTTGTAGGACAAGATTTTTGCCTATTTTTGGTCCATTTTTCATAAAATTGTGGTTTTCTAGCAAATCATTGAAGATGCAAGTCAGAAAATGACAGACATTTCAGTTTCAGATTTCATACCCTTCAGAAAATTCATATCTACTTTCTAAGTTTGTACGAATATTTAAATAGTGTCCCTATTTTGGGGCCTTTGTCCAGATTTCCTGCTCTAAGATGCTGAGAGGTATGCCTGTGGAATAGGAGGATGTGGTAAACAAACCCGATGTCCTAGCCATGACTAAACACTTTGCCCAATCTCTTTGCCCATTCTTTAGTCTGACAACTCCTGTATGTGCGTACATCGTCTGTGAAGGCAAACAAGGGGCTATGAACTGCCTGAACTTCTTTTCCTGCCAGCTGCTGAAAGCTTTCATCCGCAAACTCCTGAAAATTGCCTGTTGTCTTTCCTTCTACCATTATGTCATGCAGTGGTACCTCACGAAAATGCAGTACGATACCGCTCTTAGGCCCAGCACCATCAACTATTCGGTCCCTTGCTAGCCACAATGTATCCCGAAAAGCTTCCCCGTCGAGTTAAAATAACGGCTCCCACTGTACATCTATCCCATGCCATCACATCAGCCACCACTACCACTGCTCTACTGCACCAAACACCAAGGGTTCCCATTGCAGTCCCAACAGGAAAGAAACTCGGACCATGCGCATATTGAAATTATTTTTGTGACCCCCACAATAACCTTACATTACCCCCCCCCCCCCCATCAAAAAAAAGATAACGGAGTTAGAAACAGCTTCGTGTCTCTGCGCCCCCTCCCTTCAAAAATATCTGCAGTGTGTGTGTGTGTGTTGCGGGTGGGGGGCTGCTTAGGCAAACTGTCAAACGTTAAAATCAAAGGTTTAGACAGTTTCACACAGACAGGCAGAAAGCTAACAACATTTTTGTTACGCGGAGGGGAGAAAAAAACGACACAAATTACGACGAGCGCGACACTAAAATAAATCGCTTCACTGTTGTCATCTGCCAACAGGATGCACAAATGCACGGGCACGAGCAAAACGACTACATCCCGAGTTTCAGACCGGAGGAGGGCAAACTTTCAACGCCCACAAAGAAAAATGAATAAATAAACCTGTAGAGTGACCCGTGTTTGCCCCAACCTCCTACGACGTGGAAACAGTTGTAACGGATAATTCACCCTACTCCTTACTGGTATCTGTATCTGCATCAGCTATCCCCCCAATAATTCTCTAACCCAGACCAATGCATAGTGGATAAGTTCTCCGCCCCTTACTCTCGCTGCTCAAATTGTCAGAATAAAATGTCATACCTGGCAGTAACAGCCGTGCTGTCACAGACCACTGATCCCTGTAATCCATACAGGCTAGTGTTCAGGTGCTAGATCCCTCTCAACGGGGGGTAGAGGATGCAGCCGGGTGGGTGGGGTGTCTGTCAGACTCACCTGTGACAGCGGAGGCACAGAATGATGTTGCTATTGACTCTTCACAGTACTGTTTCTCCTTGCAGCTCCTGTCCCAAACTACAAAGTACAGCTCCGTGTACTGATGCTGGATTGCGACTAGCAGCAGCTGCTCTGTCTTGGTCACTGGTTTATTGTCCTGCTCTCCAATGCCTTCCTACTCCGTTCGCTCGTCAAGATCATTGCTCCAACTCGCCGCCCTGTTTTCCTGTTGTCCATGGAAAACGCCCTCTACCCCGGATCCAGAAAAAAATAATAATAACGGTGTATCTGTCGCAGGCAGGCCTTAGAGCCACACAGTCATTTTGTACAAAGGTTCGGGGGGAGGAGTTGGAATGGAGTCAAGGCTGCTGTTGCTGGTTTGGATAAACTGAGCCCAGTTGAGCGGCGGCCGCAGTAAGAGCGCGGATCGCATCCACCAGCGAAGGGGTGGGATCTGCTGCCCGGCACAAGCGATGGGGCGGGACCTGCTGCTTGGCCCCTCCTCCTTCAGTTTGGCCACCGCAGCAACCGTTAAGACTTTGGAGAGTGATAGCTAGCCGCTGGCAACGTACCCCCATGCTGTCATCCTTCCCCAACATTGCTCTCAACTTTCCTTCTCAAAAATGTGGTACACTACCTCTCATAATGTGGAACAAGTAGGCAAAAATCCAAAACACCTATCAATGTACTGTGTTACTGTACACTTGCATCATTTTTCTGACTTACCATGTTGTACTATTGTTTACCATGAATATTAGTTATCAAGTTTTTAACAAAGAATATTTGATAGACCTGTCCTATGTGGAGCAGTGACACGTTATGACCCAAAATGAGGAATATTATTCGTAATGAGGTATACTCGAGAGGTGCGTTCCCCATTGTTACGGCAAAACACCTCCTACCCTTGAAAGAATGAGTCTATAAATCTTTTTACTTAAGTGCCTTTCCTCATGTTTTTTACATTTTTGTTTTTATTGATTTATTTTTATTTTGTTTAGGCATCGCACATAGCTGGCAACGCATTTTTGCGACAAACTCAGCCAGAAAGTTACGTTTTGCCCTTAATGCTCTCATATGGTATTGTATTGCCCATTCTCAACCTCTCATTTAAAAAGAGAACGCGCAGTTCTCTTCAAATGTTGCATCCCTCAAAACACACACGCATAATACATTTTTAGCTGTTACTTTATGCCATTAAATAAATGGTTGCCCTTTAGATGCATAAGCCTGTCTGTAAACAGGTTGTTCACATAGCTGGCTTTAGGCACCAGCGAACTCTGTAGCCCCTGGGGGCCCCCAACCACAGCAAATTATCTGATCTTGGTATTTTGTTAACATGTCTGCCACGCCAATAAAAGCTAGTACCAGCAATCTTGCCTACTTAATAAACTATATGTGTAATAACAACTCTTGTTTACATCTCCTTTACAATTCAGAGATGTCTCTGGTTATAGTAACAATGTTTTATCAAGTAACAGGCTCCGCTTCACAATACCATGTAATATTTTTACCACTGACAGTGCCCTTGGCTTAGTTAAACCCTGCTGGTGGACATCGTCTTCACTAAAACTAACAACATAGCCAGCTTTAGGTACCTGTAATACCTCTGGCTGCAGGGTCCCTTAGTAAGGAGATCTCTGAAATCAGAAAGAGTGGCAGGTATGCATTACTCTTCAATGAGGTAAATAAAAGTGACTTACCTGTGCTGCTGTTTGATGAATGTTAAACAGCAGTCGCTGATCTGGTGTGGCAGTACCAGTGTTACACAATGTATTGCTATTTGATAATTGCT